>NC_141029.1:28402500-28700000 GCF_052040795.2 Danio rerio | reverse complement strand
CCTCCTGCAGGGTTACAACAGAGGTTCTGAGATAACAGAGATAACCGAGAGGTTCACTTAACATCCAGAATAATGTTTAATATCAAAACTAAATCTGTATTTACTTTTTTTTTTTTATTATTGAAGTTTTTACTCTAAGATGATTTCAAGTTTAATGTTTTATTTTTACATATATCAAGAAATTAAGCCAAAACCATTTTAACGAATGAATGAATGAATGAATGAATGAATGAATGAATGAATGAATGAATGAATGAATGAATGAATAAACGAACAAACTCAGCAGGCACACAACATCATAAGATGTTAATATTAGGTTTGATTTAGGTCATGTTATCAGGTGACCAAAATTCAATGTTATTGTCTAAGGACAGTGTTAATTTGACATCCAATAACAACGTCAAATTACGTTGATATTTGATAGATTTTAGGTTGTGTTAGAAAGTGAATAAAATCCAACATCTGATGGATGTCACAGTGGTAACGTCCACACAACGCCAAAGTGTAACATGATTAGACATTGATATTTAGTTGATTTTAGGTTGGACATTGGACATAAATTTAGGTTCTGACATCAAAACCCCTGACGTTGGGGTAGAATGTCAATATGATGTCATGTTGATGTCTTGTGCCTGCAGAAATAGAATGAATGAATGAATGAATGAATGAATGAATGAATGAATCAATCAATCAATCAATCAATCAATCAATCAATCAATCAATCAATCAATCGATAAATAAACTTTTTGTTACCCAAGCTACATTATAAATATAAATAAATAAATAAATAAATAAATAAATAAATAAATAAATAAATACATAATCAAACAAAACATATTTGTCATAGTCTTACTACTTTATTTTTTACATGTCTGTAAATAAACAAACAAATCAAACAACAAATCAACCAAATGTTAAAAAACTTTGTCATACAGAATATGTAGTCCAGGTCATTCTAAATCTATAAATAAATGAACCAATAAACAACTAAACAAACCAACCAATCAACCAACCAACCAACCAGTCAAATAATAAACAGCCTACATAGTTTATTCGCTAAATGTTTATAAATAAATAAATAAATAAATAAATAAAGGATGAATTAATGAAATGATACAGTCTAATTATCTTATTTTCTACATGTATATATATAAACAAATAGTTGAATAAATAAATAATATTTAATACAATCAATATTCGCTAAATATTACACAGTAAATAAATGCTACAATTATTATTATTATTTACAATTTTCTGTGTACACTTTCCATTTCATAACTAAATCTAAAAAAAAAAAAACACTTCTGAGACAAATGAAAAACATAAAGGTATGCTTTGCATAGTCCAGCTGGAGACGTCTGGACAGTGAGAGCAAGCATATGGCGTTATGATCTCTGACTCAGACCATATGCTGACAGGTGAAAGGCTATGACTGCTCAGATCCTGTACACCAGCTGAACGCTCATCCATAACCCTCATTCAGAAAGAGTGTGTAATACAGCCAACATTACCTCAGTGCACTGAAGGACGTCCTAGCAGGATAAGGGCTCAGATTGCAGTGGCCTGGCACTCTAGACATGTTCTCCCAGAGGACGTCCAGCATGGGTCAGTGGATTACAGACTCCTCCTGTGGACGCTGGTCGGATCCTAAAGAGAGGAAGTTCAGACAAGCAGGTTGAGGAAGTGTAGGACAGCTGTTAAAAAAGAAAATTCAATAAATTCCAAGTTCTCTTTTATCTGGTGTTTCCCTGTTATTGCACGTGCACATAAGGTATCACAGCATTGCTACTGTAATTAGACATCACAGCCTGTGGTCAAGCAATATTTGTTCTGTCATGGCGGTCTGTCACAATTCACATTCATAGAAAAGTGCGGTTTGACAGTCTGATGATGTTGTATGTAGATACTGGAACACAAGTATATAAAGCTGTTAAAAATATCCACAATGTAGCATTTGGGTGCATTTTTTGGTTGATTTTGCTTTCTGTTGTGGCTTGACTCATAGTACTGTCTACTGCACTATGTCATAATTTTAACACACAGATACAATATAAATGTGTAATTTTCTTTCTGTTGACCCTCACAGACACACTCAAAAAAAAGTTTGCTGCATGTTTAAACTTCTTATTGTAATGACGGGGGACGATTGTGGGGGTGGGGGGTGACAGAGATGCAGGTTTATTCAGCGTCAGGCAAGCAATGATCAAGCAGGTGCAAACGGGTATATTCAGGCAGTCCAGAATCGTAGTCGTGTAACAGGCAATAGGTCTAAAGGCAGGCGGCTAAACAGGAAAACAAAGGTAAACAAGACTAGGGTCTAACACGGAGAAACAAGACAGGTAGAAACGCGTTAATGTGACTTATAGTTAACAAGACTCAGCACACAGAATGGGTGAATGAGTGCTTTATGTAGGGTGAGTAATCAGTCTCTGACAAGGCTCAGCTGGTGAGAATGCAATCAGTCTTGAGTGAGCATGTGTGAATGTGACCGGAGAGCATGTATGAATATGTAGTCCAGGGGAATGCGGAAGTGTAGTCCTTAGTGTTTGTGTGAGAACCAGCGATGTCTGGAGAGTGATCGCTGGTTATGTGACACTTATTTAAAATGAGCTGGAACAACAGTTTTTTTTTTTTTTTTTACCAGGCTATTGTTTTATGTTCAATCAACTTAAATTGTAAAAATACTACTTAAATTTGCCATTGGATGACATGAAGGGATTGTGTCGAACCCAGTATTTTATTTATTTATTTTTTTACAGTTATGCAAACTTAGTAAACTTCTGTGCATTTGACAGTTTATAGAATTGTACAGAATATAGATGTAACATTTACAGGATATATGATTTAGAAATTTCTCCCAATCATGCATGAGGTATGATTTGCTAATAAATAAATTATTTTAATTTTTTTCAGAACAAATGGGAAAAATACATTGGTCATACAAAAAGAAATTTAACCCATAATAAACTGAAACATAAAATGCAATTTTCAGGGCTTGGATACTAAAGAGATCCCCGAATTTAAAGACACATAAACTAAATCAAATTTATATTAAAGGACCTGTTCCATTTTCAAAACTTACATAAATGTAAACACACACAACTAAGTTCCAACAACTTAACAAAGTAAAATAATTCCACATATTGTTTAAAATATATTTTAATATACATAAAATTCACACACACACTCACCAGCCACGTTATTTGGTACACCTTGCTAGTACCGGGTTGGACCCCCTTTTGCCTTCAGAACTGCCTTAATCTTTTATTGCATAGATTCAGCAAGGTACTGGAAATATTCCTCAGAGATTTTGTTCCATATTGACATCATAGCATCATGCAGTTGCTGCAGATTTGTCGGCTGCACATCCATGATGTAAATCTTCCATTCCACGACATCCCAAAGGTGCTCTAGTGGATTGAGATCAGGTGACTGCGGAGGTCATTTGAGTACAATCAGTTGAATACATGTTGTGCATTCAGAGATGCTCTTCTAAATGCCTTGGTTATTTATACTGTTGCCTTTCTTTCAGCTGGAACTTCTATGGCCATTCTCCTCTGATCTCTGGAATTTTTGGACCATTTTCTGTAAACCCTAGAGATGGTTGTGTGCAAAAATCCCAGTAGATCAGCAGTTTCTGAAATACTCAGACCAGCCTGTCTGGCACCAACAACCATGCCACGTTCAAAGTCACTTAAATCACCTTTCGTCCCCATTCTGATGCTCAGTTTGAACAATGTCTACATGCCTAAATGCATCGAGTTGCTGTCATGTGATTGGCTGATTAGAAATGTACGTTAACGAACAGTTGGACAGGTGTGCCTAATTAAGTGGCCAGTGAGTGTAAATTAAATTGGCAAAAAATATTTAGTTCGTTTATAAAACTCACCAGCATGCACTACAGTGATCTAAACCTTTTTCACAAGCCTAAAAAGAGAGAGCACAAACTATCTAATTCAGAGCACATTATAACAAATGACCAAAGAAAAACATTTACATAAAATATTTACTAAGAAAAAAGAAAATAAATAAACACATCAAAATCAATACATGAACTTTGCTTACATGTTTAAAATGAAATCTACTCTGTTTACAAGTAAACAATTAAGATTTTTAAATTATTTTAAGCTGTGTGTGCTGGCCTCTGAGAGAACTTTGCTTTACATGTTTGCGCTCAGAATATAGTGTGTCAGGAAGGCTTTAAAACGCATGCAGATAATCAACTATAATGAGGACAAACAACAGTAGTGTTATCTAAGGATGATAGACATTATATCAAATCCAAAACCATATCAATATTATTTATTTATTTATTTATTTATTTATTTATTTATTTATTTATCGTTCATTCATTCATTTAGGTCGTTATTTTGACAGAATTTCTAAGACATAGACACTAAATACAACACCCTACCCTTGGAAGGGGGTACAAAAGAGCAGCTCATTTGCATTTAAAGTGACACATATTAAATATTATTTATGTTTATCAAAAATCGCCATCTACAGCATTTTAAAATAAATTATTTATGAGTTATTTTGAGCTGCAACTTTTTTTGATCCGGAGATACCCAAGACTTATAACACACCTTAAAATCGTATAAGGTGTCAACGCAATAGCCTAGTGGTTAGCAGGCGAATATATGGTACAGTAGCACTTCAGGATGTCCCTAGTTTGAATCCTGGCTGTAGGACATTTCCCGCCCCTACCCCCTCTAATGGATCTATACTATTATATATTGAAATAAAATACATTATCAAACACCCAGATTCAGTCACTTTTAACATAATGTGATTTTGTTAGATCCTTAGAGTGATTGTATGATATCTGATTAATATTTGCTGTCTGTGTTTTGTACTGCATTAGCTATGAGAATTTTATTTGAACTTTATCCCATTCTCTGTTTGTCAATCTCTTCACAGAGAGGTTTAAAATGTCTTTCTTGGGAGAAATGATACAGAATTCATGCACAGAATACAGAAGAGGAAAAAGTTTCTTGGTAATCTCCGTGTTGTAATGTGAGATAATAGGATTTATTTATGCTTCAAATGAAGACTCAATGCTTGTCAGGTCATCTGTGAAGCCATTTGTGAAAATGTCAGTCACACCATATTTCAGGGGGAAAGACAGCAGAAAACAGTAGAGAGAAATGCACAAAGGTCAAACGTCAGGAGGGACAACAGGGAAAGTGTTTTCCAGCTGTGATTGATAAGTACTGTAGAGGCAAAGCATGACACACACACACACACACACATACACTGTTTTTTTTTAACAGTAAACAAAGACCATAAAAGTTGCTTGAAAAATATGCCATATATATATATATATATATATATATATATATATATATATATATATATATATATATATATATATATATATATATATAGTTGAAGTCAGAATTATTAGCCCCCCTGAATTATTTGCCCCTGTTTATTTCTTTGCCCTTTTTCTGTTTACCAGAGAGCAGATTTTTTTTCAACATATTTCTAAACATAACAATTTTAATAACTTTTCTCTAATAACTGTTTTATTTTATCTTTGTCATGATGACAGTACATAATATTTTACAAGACACTTTTTTACAGCTTTAAGTGACATTTAAAAGCTTAACTAGGTTAATTAGATTAACTAGTTAGTGTAATTAGGCAAGATATTGTATAACAATGGTTTGTTCTGTAGACTATGGAATTTCTAATAATTGATTTATTCTATCTTTGCCATGATGACAGTTTATAATATTTTAAAAGATATTTTTCAAGATACTATTATTCAGTAAACTGCAAGGTAAGGCTTAACTAAGTTAATTAGGTTAGCAAGTTATGGTAATTAGGCAAGTGATTGTATAACGCTGTTTATTTCTGTAGACGATCAAAAAATGCTTAAGGGGGCTAATAATATTGACATTTAAATGTTTAAAAAGAATAAAATCAGTTTTTTTTGTTCTGTTTAAAATAAAACAAATAAGACTTTCTCCAAGAGAAAGAAATATACATTATAGGAATTAGTATAGGAAATACAGTCTAAAATGCCTTGCTCTGTTAAACATCATTTTGGAAATATTTAAAAGGACAACAGGGGGGCAGATGATTGACTTCAACTGTGTATATTAATAAAGTGAACCTTTTTTGTCATATAGTTTGCAACATTTCTTAACATTATCAAATACATCTTTATTTTTGCAAATTTTCACAATTTCTTGAATATAAAACACAAACTAAACACAAATTGTTCACTAAACAAAACCCACCTGTTCAAAAGGGCACAACAAATGATTACCATGCAATGACACATTATAAATCACACTTTACATTTGACATATGCCATATTATTGATATGATTTACTATTATGAAATATTGGCTTAGAACGTTGAGTAACAACTGCAGTGATTTTATATTAAAACAATAATCCAAGCTCGATTATAAAGTTTCAGGTTAACAAGTTTCAAAAAAGCTACATCATTTGACATAGAATATGAGTCAACTGAACTTGTGATTACAATATTCCATCATTTTCATAAAGTATCAGACATATTACTTATCACTCTTTTTCCAAACTGGACATTACTCTATACAAAATTTTTTTTGTTGTTTTTTTTTCCCCAGTGCAGCCAACTTGAAGATGGAAAAAAATGGGGAAAAAACCAAAGCAAATCACAGTTGTCCCATGCAACATTAACCCATGTAATCCATCTAAGCTATCCCTGATTAAACTGACTGTATCTTTGACCCCACTTCAAATGACTATTTCAGAGCTTCCGACTGTACTCACTGTCACCTGCTGATTAATCCACAATCTAATGAATTCATAAGATGACTATGATAACCTATATTACAGCACCAATGGAATTAAGAACCTTCTTTATAAAGACACGCTTTAAAGTCAGCATGAAATGAAATTTTACTTTATCTATTTTGTAAAAGCATTACTAGATCTTGTTGTTAAATACTCATCTGTGCATCATCTCAAAATCCAATTCACTGATCGCCAAAATCTCATTCGTTGAATGAATGAATAAATAAATAGATAGATAAATAAATAAATAAATAATACATAAATGAAATCAATAAATTATTTTAAATAAGTATTAATTAAATTTTAGTAAATAAATAAATGAATAATTAATATATAAATAAAATCAATAAATCCCAGAGCACAATTTATTTAAAATATTTATTTAATATTTTTAAATAAATAAATCACAGAATAAAATAAAATAAAATAAAATGTATTTAAATATATTTATTTAAAATATTTATTTATCAATTTCTAAGTAAAAAATAAATAAATAAATAAATAAATAAAATGGAAAACAGAAAAAATATTTTAAAACATTTATATATTATCTTTTGAGAAAATAAATAAACAAATAAATAACACATTAAAAAAAATAAATAAATCCCTGAAGAAAATGTGTTTTAACAACTTATTTATTATTTTTAAAATAAATAAATAAATCACAGAAAAAAAAACAAAATTTGGTGGCGCAGTGGGTAGCACAATCGCCTCACAGCAAGAAGGTTGCTGTTTCGAGCCCCGGCTGGGTCATTTGGCATTTCTGTGTGAAGTTTGCATGTTCTCCCTGTGTTCGCTTGGGATTCCTCCAGGTGCTTTTTAATTAGATTGAATAAAAATGAATAATAAATACAAAGACATTTACAAGTGTGCAAATACACAAAATTCTAAACACATACAGAAAGGCAGAATGGGGTAAGGTGTGACAGCCCCTATACATTTTTGTAAATGCATTATGTAAATCTCATTTCAAAACTCAATCCACAGATGGCTAAAATCTCCTAATAAATAAAACCTAGATAAATTAAATGTAAATGTTTATTAATAAACTTTAACAAACAAACAAACAAACAAACAAACAAACAAACAGACAGACAGACAGACAGACAGACAGACAGACAGACAGACAGACAGACAGACAGACAGACAGACAAATAAATAAATAAATAAATAAATAAATAAATAAATAAATAAATAAATTTTAAAAAATCTGGAAATTATTATTAAATTGATTAAAAACAAAAGTACAGGGCCATGTAGACATGTTGCATATGTGCAAAACCAAAATGTTTTAAACATACTCTTGGAAGGCAGAATGGGGTAAGATGTGATAGCTGTACAGTTTTGCTTTATTATACTTCAGATTGATTTAATATACATATATCTAGAGACTCTCGTACAACATTTTGGCACATTTACCAAGAATGAAACCCTATAATACCAAAGAACGGTCTATTCAAATTTACACACCAGAATATTTTGCTGGCACAGTCTCTTTCACAGCTTTCCGAATGTTGTTTCTGAATGTGCATCAAAGTTTGACATCTCTTCTATTATAAGGGGTTATTAAACTATAACATCAACAACACCTGCCACTATAAATGACAACTGGCCTGCGAGGCAACAAATTTTATATTGATTTCCATTCAAAATTCACAGACTCTTAAGATGACGGGTGATATTCCAAGAGCTCGTATTACTCACATTGCTGACAGATGCCTTTTAAAATGACGCTGTGATGAGAAGAAAAAAAAAAAAACAACAACAACAACAACAACAAAAAAAACACCTGCATAAACATGCAGCAAGAGAGATATCAGTAAAATCTTTTCCTGTTTGATAGGTGTGATTTGATTTCAGAAAGATGGATTTGAATGGTTTTCAATCTGAATCCATATTTGTTCCATTACAGTCTGAATGGATAAATGGTGAGACAGGTATGTATTGGTCATTTTCCATTATATTCTAAGCAGTATTTGATTGGTTATGCCAAGTAGGGTGTGACCTATTATGAATAGATACACACTCCAAAAATTCACCTTGAAAATTTTGAAGGTTTAATGATCTGTTCCATGTGCAGGAATGACGAATATGTAGAAATGCCGACCAATTAGAGTATTAAATAAGTTCTACACTTTAAATAAATAGAATAAAGCAATTAACAGTTTTGTATTTTTGATTTATAGGTGTTCTCTGTTTAGATATATTATAAATTGCATTACGGTATCTTGATTTCTGCTCTGTAGACTTAAAGAGAAATTAAATCGAAGAGTTTAAATGCAAAACCCTCTAAATGCCGTCTGAAATTTTCCTCTAAGATGAGCATTTTTATCAGTGTCCTGTGTTCCATAATATCACTTTTATGGCAAAGAATAAGTCCTTTTCCCGGTCTGTAAAGTAAAATAGCTCAACATAAACAAAGAAGGCTGAGAAAAATGTTCAATTTCTTTATAAATTTCAGACGGCACTTAGAGGTTTTTTGCATCTAAATTTATCAATTTGTTACAATATACTTATTGTGTAAATACATGTTTTTTTTTTACATTGTATTTAAGCTTGACTAAAGACATGCATGTAATTACACCTGTTATTAATTTCTATAACTACATTTATTATTACCCTGTTGACCCATCTCTTTCACCTTAACCGATCCCTAAGCCTACCATACCACCAATCCGTCTCCTAATCTAACCTGCTTTCCACCTCAAGAGCACCAGAAGTGTTCTGCAATACATTATGAACACAGTAAGTGCATAAAATAATTTCTGATGCAATTATATAGTAATTAAGGCCACTTAATATAATGTAAGACCGAAAATTCAACTCTGCAGTTTCACAAAGTGACATTGACATTTTAGTAGTTAGTAATTATATAAAGTTAAAGTCAGAATTATTCACCCCCCCGTTTATTTTTTTACCCAATTTCTGTTTGAAGATTTTTTAAAAAACATTTCTAAACATAATAGTTTTAATAACTCATCTGAATTATTTTATCTTTGCTATGATGACAGTAAATAATATTTTACTAGATATTTTTTAAGACACTACAGCTTAAAGTGACATTTAAAGACTTAACTAGGTTAATTAAGTTAACTATAGGCAGGTTAGAGTAATTAGGCATTGTATAATGATGGTTTGTTCTGTAGACTATCGAGAAAAAAAAATTGCTTAAAGGGACTAATAATTTCGACTTTAAAATGGTTTTTAAAAAATTAAAAACTGCTTTTATTCTAGTCAAAATAAAACAAATAATATTTTCTCCTGAAGAAAAAAACATTATCAGACATATTGTGAAAATGTCCTTGCTCTGTTAAACATAATTTGGGAAATATTAAAAAAGAAGAAAAAATTAAAAGAGGGGCTAATAATTCTGACTTCAACTGTATATAGCAGTTGTAAGGGCAATTTAATTATAAGTTTCTGTACCAACACAGAAAATATATCACTTTAAACTATTTTAAAGCTCAATAAAAGTCACAGTAAAGAAATCCCATAATGTAATTCAAAAGCATAAATAAATTAAAACATACTACTACTACTACAACTACTACTACTACTACTGCAACTACTACTACTACTACTAATAATAATAAAAATAATAATAATAATGTGCATTAAAAGTGTTGAAGGTTGAATATTGCTAATCTTCTGTTTAGAATACTAGGGTCTTGTAATTACAGAATTCACTGGAGAGAGAATTTACAGTATATCATGGAATATCAAAACGTTTACCAAAAATCAGATGATTAAAGTACACTTACACTTAATAAAAAACAGGTAAAAGAAATGTAAATTGGTCAGTACCTGGATGGGAGACCACATGGGAAAGCTAGGTTGCTGCCAGAAGTGGTGTTAGTGAGGCCAGCATAGAGTGCTCAGCCTGCTGCTGTGAGGGTCCTAACGCCCCAATACATTGATAGGGACTCTATACTGCTCAGTGAGTAAACCGAGGTCCTGACTCTCTGTGGTTGCTAAAAAAAAAGAGAGTAGGGGTTTAACACCGACATCCTTGCCAAGTTTGCCCACAGGCCTCTGTCCATCATGGCCTCCTAACCATCCCCATCTCATAATTGGCTTCATCACTCTGTCTCATCTCCACCAATCAGCTGGTGTGTGTTGTGCAGTCTGGCGCAATATGACTACTGTCGTGTTATACAGGTGGATGCTGCACACTGGTGGTGGGTGAGGAGGTCCCCCAATGTGTAAAGCGCTTCGAGTGTCTAGAAAAGCACTATATAAATGTTAGGAATTACTGTTATTATTATTATATGCAAAGAAAGTTTTAATAGTTATTATAATTATTTTTATTATTAATAGTAGTAGTATTGTTAGATGTGGTAGTAGTAGTAATAGTTACAGAACTAAAATATTTTAGAAAGAAATCCCCAAATTTCAGTTTAAAAAGACAATAATGACGATCATCATCATCATAAATCTCAAAAACAAGACAAAGTGTTTATAAGTTTTTATTAGTGATTATCAAGTGTGGAATTATTATTTGTAGTGTTTGTAAAATAATAATAATAATAATAATAATAATAATAATATTTATCATTATTATTATTATTATTAGTAGTAGTAGTAGTATTAGTAGTAGTAGTAGTTTTGATGGTAGTATTGGTAGTAGTGTCTGTGTTTGTATTTAGGGTATGTATTTATGTATATATGAATGTATGTATTCAATAAGTTAATACTAATATTTCAATAAATGTAAGCTTCTCACCATGCCTAGAATCTGTAAGCAAACACACAGATGGAGGGAGAGTCTTTTTATAAACATGTAATTGTGTAATCACAATGTTGACGGTCTGATGATGTGGGCAGCTTGTCTGTCTATCTCACCTCGTATGGAAGCAGCGGTCTGAAAGCATTCCTGTCCATCAGCACAAGCTAAAGCTATTGACTCAGTCCTGCTCCAACTGCCTTCCTCCTCCTGCTGAGACAGCACTAACTCTCTCACACCCACATTAAACCCACACACATGCAGACCCTCGCAAATCAGCTTCTTTTCTCTCTCTTTCACAGACACACACATAATCACTTCTCCTGATAGTCCGTCCCACAGGCCCTGAGCTACCGTTTCGTGTAAGACTCGATTGCTCCCCAAGTGATTTCGCAGCGTGCCGGGCTCTGGTGCTGTGAGCTCAGACAGGAAATGCTGCCGGTTGCTTATTTTGGCCCTGCTGTGGCAGGCAGGTGCAGACTAATAGGAGCTAATGGACTGGCTATTGTGCCACTTCCTGTAGGAGAAATCCCCAGGGAGAGGCAGGTCCGGGGAACTTATCGGCAGGGGTTTGGGTCTCTGAAGAAGGAAGTGAGCTCAATACCACTGAAGCACTGCAGATAACACATTTCCAGGCCAAATTCAAAAGGCACGCAGACTAAAACTCTGTACACACTGATAAAATATAACACACAGCGCACACACACACATGGTGTGGTAATTAACAAACACCAATGGCCAGCTCATGTATAAAAATTATCTGGAAATCACAATGACACATTTTTTCCATTATATGAGACAAACAGCAGCCACCTCATTTGCTATAAATAGCAATGTCCTATTTTTAGAAATTCGAAACAGAGTTGATATCAGACTAAAGGATTACAAGGCTTTGGGTAAAAAACAAAATCTCATGGTGGGCGGTTTAGCAAAAGTCCCATTTGAAATCATTGTAGCACAAAAAGCAATTACGATTCCAGCATAGGAGTATAAACTTCAAACACCAGAGGGAGCACGTTTTTGTCTCCCCACACTCTGATTTTGGAGAAAAATCTTCAAAGGTATTGAAATAGCAGTGTTTATGTAACTGTGGTCATGGAGTGACCTGGATGAGAGTACTTGTTAAAGTGTTAGATCAGCCCAAAAACTGATAACTTACTGACCCCTTACGTTCATTCATTTCCCCCCAAATTAATCAGCAGTTGCCACAGTGGAATGAACCGCCAACTTATCCAGTAGATATTTTATGCATCGGATGCCCTTCCAGGTGCAACCCAGCACTGGGAAACACTCTTGCATTCACACACATACACTATGGCCAATTTGGCTTATTCAATTCACCGATGGCGCATGTCTTTGGACTGTGGGGGAAACCGGAGCACCCAGAGAAAAACCCACGCCTTCTTGCTGTGAGGCCACCGTGTCGCCCTGACCCTCATGTTGTTCTCTGTTAATATTTGGAAAATAAATTATGATATTTCAGATGAAATCCAAGAGCTCTCTCATTCCCCATAAACAGCAACATTCAAATGCCAGAAAAGGATCCAAAAACATTAAAAGTGACTTCAAAAATGTTCTTGGAGCATCATATGACTATAGCTAAATCACTAAATGACATAATGGTGAGCAATTATTAATAATGAAAATGTTTGGGTGAACTAACCATTTAAATTGGGGGATTGTAACAAAGACTAGCCCGTTAAAGTCCCTTTAAGGCAAGTAATTTCACTCTTCGGTCATCTTTGAAACGCCTCTTGGGCAGTATGTCTAAATGGGTAAACAATGCTTGCCATGCTTACGATTACATTACATGTTTGGTATCAACAATAAAATTAAACAACAGCCGTCTCATAAGTTTTGATTCTAAATGTTTGAATCAAACAAAATCAGCATGTTTTGAGGTTGCCCAAGCACAATGCGCATACACACTTGAAAGAAACGAGATCACGACACCAACCTCATTTATGGCTGTGTTACACACTATTATCGTCTGCATAATGGCTTGTCTAATCGCGCTGGTTTTCTGAAGTAATCCACAACATGGTCTTGATGGTGAATCAACTCCAGAAATGACAACGACTCTTTGTTTACAAGTTTGTGAACAATCTTGTAGTTGCTGTCATGTGATGTGCAATTGTCAAGGCAGACTGTACCTCGTCTTGGTTTCATACAGATTACAAAACAAAAAAAAACAACTTTTGTTTTCAAGTGTAGTTGGTTAGTTGGTTCCTTGGTTGGTTAGTTGACCCCACCCTTGATTAGCTTGTAGGAACTGTGCACTCTCCTGGCCTAATGAGATGCACTAGCTTACGTTAGAGGCTGTGGTCTTCAGTGTCCTTTATGGTGTCAAACTGAACTGAAAGAGTTACATTAGTGCCGTGACCCGGGTGGAAGTACAGTTTATGGTGTGAGTGTAATTGAGTCCATTTAGTAGAAGCTGTGTAAGCAAACTTTACTCCGCTGGCTTCAAGAGCCACACTAGCGACTGATGCTAGGGGCTGTGTTCTTAATCATCCTCATTAGTGTGCATGCTTCACATACCAGAAACACTGGTTACAAAAGAACTGGAGGGATTGCATTAGTGCCAAGTTCCCAAGGGGAGTCAGGGGTAACAGGCCAACTAGCGTGGGCTGTGTGAGTAAACTTCTTTCTCCTGACCTCAAGAGGTGCATTAGCGAAGGATGGTAAAGACTGTAGTCTTTAGGGTCCTTGCGCCTGCCAACCACACTGGAAAGTCTGCTTTGAATCGGAATGCAAGTACAACTGCAAGGGTTACTCATACAAACATTCAAATGAACAATTTAACTGAGAGTTCAGCTGAGTTTTTCCTTTTTCCTGAGGTAATTTCAGTGGAGTTAACAGGGCATGGATGGACCAGTCGGGCCTTTAAAATGCTCTTCGGGGTTCTATTATGTCGACCCAGAGTGAACACCGACTTCATCAAGGACTGGAGGAGAGAAGTGGCAGGAGGCACATCAGCTAGACAATAGATAAAGCAGCTCCATTTCAGCTCAAATAATCCTCTCTTTATACACAGCTTGCGACCAGTGCCTTAAGAGAAACAGCGAACACCTCAGTGTCAAAGCATTTGTTGTCTGGGCTAGACACGCTTGAGAAGCCTACTGTGAAATTTAGGACTGCTTCCTGTGAGGGAACTTTCTCTCTGGTATGTGCATACATCTGCAATGAGCATTTCATGTCAACGCTTCCACGGAATATGATGGCCTTGTGCCCTGAAACATTGGGTTGAAAAACCTGAGAAAAACATGTCTTTAAACATGCACTCAATAATCTGCTGTCTACAAGCCTGAAAAGGGTTGGAGGTGGATAGAGAAACACCTCAGATGCCATTATGTCTTGTAGGTTCGCACTACAGACTCCTCTAGAGAAAAACACTGTTTGGACAAGCACTGCATGAATGCAACAGCTTATTCATACAGCCAGTCGATAGGAATCAGATGTAGAAAATATTATAGAAGTTATGTGACAGTAAATCAATACCTTTAAGTGCAGTAAGTGACTTTTTCCTACTTAAACTTTTTTTCACTTACAGAAATGAATAAGGCTTCTGGAACGTATGCTCGTCTCATTTTAAATATGGTGTGTTACTAGGCTAGAAATTGTAAACTATTGAAGCTCTGGTAATGTTTAAAGCAGAATGTATTCTCCATGTCCAATCTGAAATTGCATTACTATTGCCTTGACCTTAAACTTGTGTATTAAACACATTCCTGAAAAGAATATCACATTTCGAAAGAAAATCAATTTCATGGTTGCACTGGTTAACCTGGGATATCTGGAATATTATTATAGGAATAAATAAAAATTTAGGATCTTAAAATGCCAAACATTAATTTACATATGTATTTAAGTAATATTTTACTTTAAAAACATTTTTTTGTGAGCACAAAAGACTATTAGATAATCGATGGATGGATGGATGGATGGATGGATGGATGGATCAAAATTTCATACTTCTTGTGTAAATCTAAATAACTTTATACAACTGTAAAAGTGTCTTAAGGTTCCTGTTACCCGGAAATCAGGTGACAATGAAGTGAGGATCCATGTGCAGCTTAATTTAACAGAGACTGGTCATGCAGGCAATGGTTAACAGATACAAACAGTAGCATGAAGGCAATCCAAAAGCGTAGCCAAGTCACAGACAATAAGGTCGGTACAGGCAGCAAATACATAAACAACAAAGCAATGCTTGGGCCTACCCGAGCTACCGCCCGATATTGGGCAGCCGATACGATTGGATACTATACCAAAGTCAGCAACCGGGGGGGGGGGGGGGGGGGGGGGTGTTACAGTGTAGCGAGATAAGATAAGATGCCTCTCCCAAATTTTTTCAAGCGCCACTAGGGGGAACTAGTTCAACTTGTCCTTCCTAGAACTTCTGAACAAAACTTCCTGGGTCAAGATGGAGGAAACGGAGTTCAGGTACTGTAGGGAAAAGAAGGGGATAAAAGAGGGAGTAAAAGAAAGAGAGAGCAATTTTTTTTTTCTGTGTGTGTTTGGTGTTCAACAATAGGGGAGAGAGAAGAGAAGAAATGTGCAACGGTGGAGAGCTGTTGGTTTTGAGTAGTGTGAAGACTGTGGCATGTAGCAATTGTGGACACGGTGGGCTAGGCAACTTCAAAAGCAACCATTGTCTCCTGGGGTCTCCTGGATCCTCAGTGGAGGTAGTGGGGACCTGAATCCTTTCTAAAAGCCAGCGACTGAGATAGTCTGGTGGGAAGAAGCCTCCCAAAAAGGAATCTCATGAAAGGGTGGACCTGTACAGATCAACGCTGTTAGACCGGGTCAGATGTTCATTGCATTCATTCATACACCCACACTATTGCTGACAATCTACACACACGTTGCAACATCATAACACAGATTTTCGTAACGTTTCTCATTCTCTCTTGCTCCCATTAAATAAGCCAGAATTTGTTATTGAACTGTTTTGTGTTTGTTTGTTTCTTTCTTTTGTTGTTGTATAAAGATTGTTATTTTGTTTAGAAATCTTTAAATGTGTTTATCTAATGATTTCACAGTGATGAATTTATATATATATATATATATATATATATATATATATATATATATATATATATATATATATATATATATATATATATATATATATATCATCATAATTGGTTTAGAAAACATTTTGTGGTACTGCTTGTTAAATATTTAAATGTTGTTTACATAACTGGGGTTTAGGGGTTGAAATTACGGGATTTTTCCAGGAGAAATAACAAAACAGTAGGGTGGCGAGAGATGGGTCTGAATTACGAGAGTGTTGGCAGGTATGACTCAGCCATGCATGTCTGTGAATATAAAGTCCATGTAATTAGTCTACAATTTGTTTCCAGCTGTATGTGCAATCAGCGAAAGAACTGGTGTGTGTGTGTGAGGTGCATGATGGGATTTGGAGTTAAGTTCAATGACAGATTTGTAGTTTTACAATCATCTGCAACTGCTAGATCACTAGTGATTGTGACAGTTCCTCATATTTTGCAAGGCTTATGCGCCATTTATCAGTTTAGCTGTATGTTTTCTTCGATAATCGGTAAGAATCAGCACATCAACATAAATCTTCAGCTTTATTATTTCACAGGCTGTTTAAATGCGGGCCATTCTCCTTCCTGAAAAAAAAATCGAACACATAATGAGTAACGGGCATAAAATATTTCCTCTCTACCCACAGCAGCTCAGAGGGCAAAGACAGAGCCGCAGAAAAGCGAGACACTGATTATGTTAGACAGAGGGGTTTGAAAATCAACCTGAGCGTCGGGAGGATTTGTGTCGTTAACCTCTCCTTCCACCCTGTGAGAGGGGAAAAAAATAAAAAACGTAAAAAGTAAAAAGAAATGAGGTTGCCATGGTAACAGCGAATCTGAATACGGGAGCGTCTTTATTGAAAGTGACATATTAATAAACTGTAACCTCCCAAGGGCCAGTAATCAGGCTTCAATTAAGTTTTCTCTCCCTCTTTCTCGCTCTCTGTCAGATCTGGCGTTCATTTTATCGGGGCTTCTGTTTCACGTCTGTGCCTCCAGTCTGCTTACGCGCATTTAATAATGCATGGAGGTGACGGTCCTCAGACACTTGACATTAGCTGGAAAACGCACCACTGTTTTATCGATCGGCTTGATGAAGTATTTCAGCGGCAGGTCGTGAGCCAGGGGATGCTACGGATCTACTGTCATTTCCACCTCTGAGGAGAAAAGAGAAACAGGGAGAATACCGAATGATATTGTCTTCAGCTAGAGTACAAGGATGACAACACCTAGGCTAGGAGCAAGAGAAGCAACTAGTATATTAAATGACTAAACACTAAAAATATGCAAGATATTATTTTTTTTCACATTATCCAAATGGTTATTTCAATATGATACCCGCAAATGCTGTACTGTGCAAAAAAAGGCTGCAAATCTAAAATTCTGTTATCATTTACTTATCCACATGCCATTCCAAAAGGAATGCTTTTCATTTTTGGAAGACATTTGAAGATATTTGAATGAAAATGAGAGAGATTTTTGTCCTTCAATTAAAAGTCTAGTTAAAAAAAATGCTTCAAAATGTTTAATAACAGATCATAAAAAAAAATCCTTAACAACTGAGTAGTTTTCTCGTGGTGGCGCAGTGGGTAGCAATGTTGCCTCACAGCAAGAAGGTCACTGGTTCAAGCCTCGACTGGGTCAGTTAGCATTTCTGTGTGGAGTTTGCATGTTCTTCCCGTGTTCGCGTGGGTTTCCTCCAGGTGCTCCGGCTTCCCCCACAAGTCCAAAGACATGTGGTATAGGTGAATCAGGTTAGCTAAAATTGTCCATAGTGTGTGAGTGTGAATGAGTGTGTATGGATGTTTCCCAGTGATAGGTTGCAGCTGGAAGGGCATCTGCTGGATAAATTGGCAGTTCATTCCGCTGTGGCGACTCCAGATTAATAAAGGGACTAAGCCGAAAGGAAAATGATCAATAAATGTATTGTATCGTATTGTATTACAGTCTTCTGAACAAAGTTTACAGCATTCAGATGTGGTTACGCAATATCAAGCATGCTTGATTTATGCATGAGAACTAATGAGGTTTATTTCTTGTGCCTAACACAGGTAAGTTTATGCGTGCTGAACAATGTGAATTGATTCACAGGAATGAACAAAAGCCTAAATTAAACCTGTTCATCAAAGAACGATTGTGTCTTGATTAAACCACTTGATTCATACAGATTATTATTATTATTATTTTTTTAATCGCTTTATCACATTTTAAGTCAACTTTCAATGAATGGACATTTCATTAAATTTCATTAAAACATCTTATTTCTGGTCCAAAAATTAAGAAACATTTTACAGGTTTTGAAACAGGATGAGAATCAGTTCTTTATTTTTTATTTGGGGTGCATTTTTTTCTTCTTTCAGATTGATAAATTGTTAATATGTCTGTTGTTGCCCCTTCCCTGTTTATTTGTTTGTTTGTTTGTCTGTTATTTTGTTAATGTACAGACAATAAAACAATGATCACAAAAAAAATGTAAATAAAAAATAGGAATGAATTAACCTTTTCTAATTAAATTAGAGTTTGGGTTTAGCTGCTTGGGATGGCTTTTTTCATGTATTAAACACTTTCTTGGGTAACACTTTACAATAACAGTACATGAATAATGATATGGTAATATTTAAATGAAGCATTACTTTATTATGAACTAATAATGAGTTCATGCATGTGTTGAGTCATGTGTCACTTAAGTTCATGTGTGAATAACGGCTACCTTAATTACTTGTATATGATTGTTTGTTAATTATTGTAATAATTACCACATTCATTTATGCCTATTTTAACCATCATGAACTCATGATATGTTAATGTATAATTATGTCATGACTTTACTTGGAGGAGCACATCATCATTGACCCATTCTTAACTACTCATGAACTCCTTATGCTCGTTCGTCTGATGCGTTTACACTGAATAACAATAGAAAAGTGTTCTGTCAACATCAACTTACACAGTATAAACAGGAGTTCATGAATAGTTAAGGATCAGTTCATGATGATGTGCCTCTCTAAGTAAAGTCATGACATGATTATACATTAACAGCTCATGTTGGTTAAATTTACCTTAAACTTCGATGTTAATTAATACATTAATTAACAACACATATTAAGGTAGCTGTTATTCACACATCAATTTAAGTGACTTATGTAAACTTAGTTCATGATTAGCGCATGTTTTAACTCATCATTAATTCATAATAAAGTAATAGTTTACATATTAATACATCAAAATACATAAAATAAAAAGAAAAATCTTTTAGCACATAAAGTTTCTAAAGATCTCTGAGAAAGATCAGTAAATTGATGAACATCATCTTGAAAAAGATATCTTGATATTAAATGTGTTATTTACAGTTGTTTGAGGTTTGGATGGAAAAAGAAGAGAATTGTAGGGAGAGAAAATGAAAGGTGAGTCCAAATGGAAAAGAAAGAGAAGAGACAGGACCCATAAAAGTGGATTGATCGACCAATGTACCGTCCTTTCACCCTCGCTATGATCTGTGCTGCTTTATGGCATATTACCTTCAGTAGAGTTTCAACAGAAGGGCTCATATAGAGCTATAGAGCACTGTCACTATTGCATCCATTACTCAGTATGGAGAGATAATCAGACAAATCGTAATAAGGAGTCATTAAATGCCAGGAAAGGAAACTAAATCTCAAGAGATGGAGCTGATGGGCTTCAGTGCTCAGTTGCGATCTGCAATAGCACACATGTGCAAATCTCTCTCTAATAAACCATGATTACAGCTCTGATTTAAACCAGAGATTTATGTCTCTCTTGTAAAATTTCCTGGCCTTAGGTACAGAGCCTCAACCTCTGCTGCCTGAGGCAACAGCAATATAGCGTGTCCTTGATTACAGTGGACTCTCTTGTAGATTTACTTAAAAAAAAAAAAGATTTTGCTTTAAACTTGGGTCATTTTCTTAAAAAAAAAAAAAAATGCAATGTTAATAAATGTTCTCACTCATGCCAAATTTGTTTATTAATTTTAGACCTGAAAGTGATATGGGGTCTCATTAAAAAAAAAAAAAAAAAAAAAAAAAAAACATTGAGTATAAACTACCTATATGTTCACCAGATTTATTTTTGAATTGATTTATTTATGATTATGATGGCTTAAAGTGGTTTAATTAAGTCAATATTTAAGCTAAATATGTTTTCTTGGAGTTTACACATTTATAACCATAAAATATAATTTAATAAAATGTATAATAAATTTACAAAAATGTTATTTTCTTTTTTTTTCTGGACAATTGTTCCAGAAAGTTAGTAACTTTAATACTAACAACTAAACAACTGTTTAAAAAGTATTCAGTTTTCCCATTCGGTCACACTTTACTTTAAGGTACAACTCAGAGTATTAAAAACCCATTAACTATTTTTTTTGTTTTAGTTCATAATATTCATTTGTTGCTTATTACAATTTTTGGTTGGATATTGAGTAGGATTAGGGATGTAGAATAAGATCATACTTTATAAGTATTATTAAACAGCCAATATCTTAATGATAAACAGATAATAACCCAATAGTTAATAGTGGACATTGGTCATCAAATTAAAGTTACCCTCTCTTTTTTGTCTGCTTGACTAAAAATATTGCTTGAAGAAAATTAAAGACTAACCAACCTACACTCTCAGAAATAAAGGTACGTGATTTGTCACTGGGGTGGTACCTTTTCGAAAGGTACCAATTTGTGCCTAAAAGGTCCATATTAGTACATCAAGGGTACATATTAGTGCCTAAAAAGTACAAAAGTGTTCCTATTAAAATGTTTAGGTACTAATACCTTTGAAGTAGCAATATGAACCCTTCAAGTACAAATGTGTACCTTTTGAAAAGGTACCACCTCAGTGACACCTTGCTTACCTTTATTTCTGAGAGTGTACCATAAAAATTCTTGTCACTGCAAACTTTTATGTAAATGTAAAGTCCAGATTTGCTCTCATGCTTAGCATCCTACTCCAGCACCTGAAAACTTCCCGTTCTTTACAATGGATGCTTGTCCGGCGTTATTGTGAACAAACAATGCTTGTCAGACTTCAGCTAATCAGATAAAGGCAGGAAGAAGGCATATGAAAGAAAGGTAAACATGGCAGATTTCCTCTTATTTAGGCTGGCATGACTATTGTTCCTGAAGAGGTGGTACACATGTAAATAGCTCAAAATTCAAGCTCTGTTCATTGTTTGGGAGATGAAAAGCTCATTTATATTTAGGCATGGCTTGACTGTTTGTCAAATTGAAAGCAGTGACCACCTCTGAACACTGGGCTTGATTGAGCTGTTGACTGTTTTTAATCATAGATACAGGTCTCTTACTGGTAGAAGGGGTCAAAATGGATTTTTTTAAAATTAATAAAACATGGCTGTCTGTAGCCAGAATAAAACAGGTTGAATAATATTTACTGTAGAAAAAAAGAGAAGTGGTGACTCATCCTGCAATAAGCAGAATTTTGTACAGTTCAATCTTTCCTAGAACATGAAAGCCACACACAAGCTTATAAAACATACAAATAACTAAATAAGGGAATTTTTTTATTAATTATATTTCTTTTAAATAGTAATATTGGGAGAAAGCCTGAAAACTACTGACAGCTCATTCTGCACTAAACTAGATGAAAGACCTGTCTTTTTAGTAAAGCATACTCTCAGTGCATCACTTAGTTGTATGATACATGAATGTGCTCCACACTGGTTTCTGCATCTTGTTTATATACACTATGAACAGCAGCTACGCTAATTATTCTCTTTATTCTCTATTTCCATCTGGGGATACTCATCTCAAGGCCCTCAGACTTTGCAGCGTCTCTGATTTGATCCAAGACCAGCGACAAAATGATCCCAAAGTTTCCATATCCTGGACCAGGCCGTATCCTGAGCAGCTGCTGTGGTGGTCATAGACGAGTAAAGAGCATGAGACTAATTCCTGTGACGCTCCAGGGACAGTCGAGTCCCTTCCAGCCTCCGCCGCTGAGATTGCAGCTCTGCACAAGACGTTTGGCCAGCGGAGAAATGGAAATGGTCATGCCCAACTGAGTCTGATTTGTCTCAAGGTTTTTTTTCTTCACTTTCGGCAATTGGTGAAGTTTTTTTTTCTTCCTCGCCGCTGTTGCCACTAGTTTGCATGGTTCAGTATCGGTAGAGCTGCGCATCGATGGATTGCTCTTTAGTGTTTGGATTCTCAGTAGTGATTATTAAACCACACTGAACTGAGCTAAACTAAACTGAACTTAAACACTAAAAACTGAACTGACACTGTTTCAATTTACTATGATCTCTATGTGAAGCTGCTTTGACACAATCTACATTGTAAAAGCGCTATACAAATAAAGTTGAATTGAAATAAATTAAACTGATTTTTATCCAATCAGATGCTTTATTAATATATCACACCCTAATACAAACCATAAAAAGAAACAATAAAAAGACACTTTCAAAATCTTTTAAACTTTCAAATTAAGAGTCATTCAATCACTTTCCTTTGGCTTAGTCTTTATTTCAGAGGTTGCCATGGTGTAATGAACCACCAGCTATTCCAGCTGCAATCCAGTACTGGGAAACACCGAAAGATTGAGGATTTTGTTGCTATAGTAACTAAAAAAATAATTTTTCTTATTTAATGTTTACATTGCAAATTCAATTAGAACCACTTGTTTGGCAAACAAAGCAATAGTAAGCAAGTAAGTCTCTCATTTAATATATCTACTAAAAGAAATATTACTTTACAAACAGTATGGTACAAAAACAGTCTAAACGTTTGCATACTATTTAAGAATATTCCTAAACCACACATTACAAGTCATAGACATTCACAAGAAATTCAAACTTTTATTATGGCAATTCTGAGGTAACCAATGAATTATTTCATCTTCAGGAAAGTACAAACAAAAAAATCTAACAAACATATAAACAAACGAGTGCACGTTTAAAATAAACAGTTAGGAAAATGGATTAGAACTGTTCTATCAGATGCTTAAGAATGAAAATGCGCCATGATTCTACCTGTAATAATTTTTCATGTTCACACATTGTTGTAAGTATATCATAATTTTCAGTTTACTACATATGCTGTTAAATCTTATACAGAAAGAAAATCTATGTTACAGTATTTACTGGTCAAAAAAATAAAGGGAACACTTGAAGTTACATTGGGTTGTTTAAGTGTTCCCTTTATTATTTATTTTTTTGAGCAGTATATACACTACCGGTCAAAAGCTTGGGGTCAGAATGATTTTTAAATGTTTTAAAATAAGCATCTCCTGCTCACCAAGGCATTTATTTAATAAAAAATACAGTACAAATTGCACTATAAAATAACTGTTTAAAAGTAGTTTATCATTTAATTTAATCATTTATTCCAGTGATTTTATTGATGGTTTTTCAGCTGCATTACTCCAGTCTTCATTCATATGATAAATCAAAAATCACTCTAATATTAAATATTATTATTAATATTATTATTAAAGGCAACAGTAATAAGAGCAATGATGGCTGGAGTATTGATTTAATTTGAAACTACACACAATGAGCAGTTATTTCAAATTGTAATAAATATTTAACAAGTTAATATTTGTTCCCCTTCGGGGGGAACTTCAGCACTATAAGTGGATTTGATTGTAAAATCCACGCATTGGGGAGAGGTTCGGTTCAGAAGCTACTCGTCTGAAAGAGTATTGAACGGGCCAATTAAGAATGAATTGGCAGCGCAAGCCTGCGCAGGTGAGCGGCATAAGCAATCAACTGAGTATATAAGCTCACCTGGCGCCAGCAGACGCTTTCCTTTTCGCTTCAGAGACTTTCTGATCGAGTCGATGAGGGTTCCTCCTGCTGTGACCAGCGATTCTGAGCGAACGAGAGCATTCTCCCGGTCCATAGTGTGTACACGCAGTGGCAGACGGTCGAGCTGGGGTTCTCCCTTGCCTGGCGTTCTTTGGGTCCGGTCCTCCAGAGCGGTGCGTATAAAGTTGCAAACTTCACAGAAAGAGCAACACAGTCGTGCAGCTTGTCCTTATCAGGACGGCGCTCCGACTGTGCGTTTCTGGATGCGGGGGTTTCCTGTCCTCGGATGATGGGCGCGGGCACTGCGTTGCATGTCTGGGGGTCCAGCATGTTAATGCGCTGCTCGCGGGCAGTTCTTGTCGTCATTGCGATGCCATGACTGTTGCGCAAGATCGCGGTTAGCCTTTGCAAAAGGGTGAACCACCCCAGTTGTCCCCTGCTCTGCAGCGGGCACTCGGGCAGATCTGAGGGTTTCAGCGAGAGAAAATCCGTCGCCCACGGGCCCGCGGACCTCCCGCTCCTCTAAGCGCTCTATCCAAGCTTCGGGCGGGGGAAGCGATCCGTCTAACAGATGGTAGCCCTTACGCCCGATGACACCGGAGACCAGATGTCCACCACGGCATCGGAGGGTGGGCTTTCATTGTCCGATGATGATCCAGACCCGCTCGCCCCCTTCGGGCTGGTGAGCGCTGTCACTACGGATCCTGAAACGGACATGTTAGCCGTGCTTTCCCGGGCTGCTTCGGCCGTGGGTTGGAGATGGTTTATCCCCCAGCTCCGACTAGAGGGGCGTTCCCTTCTTCCCGGAGGTGCACAGTAGGCTCACGCGGTCTTGTAAAGCACTTTTTTCTGCTCGTGCTGCGTGTTCCTCCACCCTAACCACTCTTGACGGTGAAACAGCCAGGGGGTATGTGGCGATTCCTCAGGTTGAGTGCGCGATGGCGGTAAATCCGCGCGGCGCCTCTTCTTGGCGGGGTCCGCCTCGTCTCCCATCCAAAGCCTGTAAGTTATCTACCTCCCTCGGAGCTAGAGCTTACATAGCTGCGGGCCAGGCTGCTTCCGCCTTGCATGCGATAGCCACCTACCAGCGCTACCAAGCGCAGGCGCTGGCCGAGCTGCACGAGGGTGGGTCCAACCCAGGCTTACGAGCTTCGCACCGCCGCCGACTTAGCTCTTCGGACTACTGAGTCCGCTGCGTGTGCGTTGGGGAGGACGATGTCCACATTAGTGGTCCAGGAGCGCCACCCCTGGCTGATATGCGCAAAGTCGACAAAGTCCGCTTTCTTGACTTCCCCATATCCCCAGCCAGGTTCGGCGACACTGTCTGTGAATTCACCCAGGAATTCAAGGCGGTGAGAGAGCAGTTGGTGGGTGATGTCTTATCGGCGGTCCGTAGCCCGCTCCGCCCGCCGTGCCATTCATACCTGCTCCTCGCCGAAGGCGCCCGCCTACGAGAGCTGCTCCGCCCCCGCACACGCCTCCGGCGAAGCGAGCACGTCGGGCACCTCGGAAGCAGGCAGCCCCCCTGCCCAGAACGCCGCTAAGTCCGGCAACGGACCGCGAAGCGCCCCTGGGACAGGCCATCTGGAGAAGAGGGAACTTGCTCTTTCCCCGCTGGAGGGCGGGGCCCCATTTCCAACGGCACTTTTTACTGCCATGAAAACATTATGAAAGGGCACTTTTCACTTCCCCAGATGTGACAGCCCGAAATCTGCCAGTCTGGGACGCTATGCTTTCTAGCTTGCAGATTCGGTGCGTTTCGCCAGTGGCTCACGAGCGCTGGGAGGACGGTCTCCTTTCTCCCACCCCTCGAGCCTCCCCTCCGGAGCTCGGGTTTGGAGTGAGAGCAAATATCTCACCTCCAGCTTTTCCGTGGGACCCGCGAGCTTCCCGGATCAGCACACCCACTCCGCGCTGCCCCACTGCTGATACGTCAGCGATTGTAGCGATGAGTCCATTAGCGAGAGCTCTGCCTGCCTGGTTAGCGCGGGCCAGCTCTTCGCGGTGGCTCATACGCACAATCAGACTCGGCTATGCGATTCAGTTCGCGAAACAGCCCCCCAAGTCACGGGTGTGTATTCACCAGGGTCAGCCCCCTGTCCGCCCCTGTCTTGCGAGAGGAGATTGCTGTCCTCCTGGCGAAGGATGCAATCGAGCCGCTCCCTCCAGCCGAGATGGAGAGCGGGTTTTACAGCCCACGCTTCATCGTGCCCAAAAAGAGCGGTGGGTCACGGCCAATCCTAGATCTGCGCGTTTTGAACCGCTGCCTGCACAAGCTGCCATTCAGAATGCTCACGCAGAAGCGCATCCTCCGGTGCGTTCGTCCTCTGGGTTGGTCTGCAGCATTAGACCTGATGGACGCGTATTTCCATGTCTCCACTCTTCCTCGCCACCGACAGTTCTGCGGTTTGCGTTTGAAGGTCGAGCTTGGCAATACAAAGCCCTCCCCTTCGGGCTCTCTCTGTCTCCGCGGGTCCTCACCAAGCCCGCGGAGGGTGCCTCAGCGCCCCTTCGGCTCGCGGGCATCTGCATACTCAATTTCTTTACGACTGGCTGATTTTTGCCCTCTCTCGGAGCAGTTGATTATGCACAGAGACAAAGTGCTCTGGCACTTCCACCTGTGGGGGTTTCAGGTCAACCGAGAAAAGAGCAAACTCGCCCCCGTGCAGAGGATCTCTTCTCTCGGGCTGGAGCTGGACTCGGTCACCATGGCAGCGCGCCTCTCCGGAGAGCGCGCTCAGCTGATGCTGTACTGTCTGAGAGAGCTCGACAGTAAAATAGTGGTCCCACTGAAACTATTTCAGAGGCTCCTGGGGCATATGGCATCCGCAGCCGCTTCATGCCGCTCGGATTATTCTATATGAGACCACTACAGCACTGGCTTCACGATCGAGTCCCCAGACGCGCACGGCACGCTCGCGCACACCGAGTCTCTGTTACTGCGCTGTGTCGCCGCGCCCTCAGCCCTTGGAGCGACCCCTCGTTCCTACAGGCCTGGGTGTCTCTAGAACAGGCGTCCAGTCTTGTTGTCGTTTCAGCAGACACTTCCAACACGGGCTGGGGGGCTGTGCGTTGCGGGCATGCGGCTGCGGACCTGTGGAAAGGTACCCAGTTGCATTGGCATATCGCCTGGAGCTGTTGGCAGTGTTCCTCACTCTCCACCGTTTTTTTCCGGTGCTGGAGCGGCAACACGTGCTGGTCAGGACGGACAGTACGGCGGCGGTGGCGTATATCAGCCGTATAGGGGGTATGCGCTCTCGCCGCATGTCTCAGCTCGCCCGCCGTCTGCTCCTCTGGAGTCATCCGCGGCTGAAATCGCTGCACGCCATTCATATTCAGGCAAGCTCAACCGTGCAGCCGATGCGCTCTCACGGCAGCCTTGCGTCCTGGAGAATGGAGACTCCACCCCGAGTCTGTTCAGCTGATATGGGTGCGATTCGAGGAAGCCCAGATCGATCTGTTGCTTCCCCCGAGATCGCTCATTGCCAGTTGTTCTTTCCCTGACCGAGTGCTCTCGGCACGGATGCACTGGCTTACAGCTGGCCTCAGGGCACGCGCAAATATGCGTTTCCCCCAGTGAGCCTGCTCGCGCAGTTACTGTGCAAGGTCAGGGAGGACGAGGAACAGGTTGCTGGTTGCGCCCCTCTGGCTCAACCGGACCTGGATGTCAGAGCTCTCCCTCGCGATAGCCCTCCCCTGGCAGTCCCTTCGAGAGAGCACCTACTCTCTCAGGGACAGGGCACCACCTGGCACCCTCGCCGATCTTTGAAGAGATTTTTAGACGCGAGGAAGACTTAGGTAACCTCCGATTGCGGTGGCTAATACCGTCACTCGGGCTAGAGCCCCCTCCCCGAGCGCGCCTATGCCCTGACGTGGAGTCTATTCACTGAATGGTGTGTCTCTCGCTGAGAAGACCCCCGTAATTTGCCAGATCAGCGTTGTGCTTTCTTTACGCCGAGAGAAGTTGGAGAGCAGGCTGTCGCCCTCCACACTCAAGGTTACGTGGCTGCCATCTCCGCTCTCATAACGCGGTGGCTGGCGGCACCGTGGGAACGCATAACCTCATCATCCGGTTCCTCAGGAGCGTTAAGCGAATTAATCCACCCCGCCCCCTCTCATGCCCTCTTAGGATCTCGCCCTCGCTACACAAGCCGCGTCAGATCCCTTCGATCCTCGACTCAGTATCTTTCTGTCCCTGAAGACAGCTCTGCTGGTCGCGTTGATATCGATTAGAGGGTCGGGGACCCGGAGGCATTTTTCGGTCAGTGACTCGTGCCTGTAATTGGGCTGGCTTCTCTCACGTCCTGAGACCCTGCCCGCGTTATGTGCCCAAGGTTCCTACCACTCCGTTTTAATACGAGGTAGTGAGCCTGCAAGCGCTGCCCTCGGAGGAGGCAGACCCAGCCCTTCTTATTGTCCAGTTCGCGTTTTGCGTATTATCCGGACCGCACTCAGAGTTTAGATCATCTGAGCAGCTCTTCGTCTGTTATAGCGGTCGGCAGCAGGGAAGTGCCGTACCGAAATAAGTTCCCACTAGATTGTGGATGCCTTTCTTTCACTATCAGAGCCGAGATGAGCCGCATCCCCCGAGAGCGCGTGCGCACTCCACTCGGAGCTTCGCATCCTCTCGAGCGCGCGCACGCGGCGCCCCTCTAACAGACATCTGTAGAGCTGCGGGCTGGGCGACACCCAACACATTTGCAAGGTTTTACAATCTGCGAGTGGAGCCGGTTTCCTCAAGGGTATTAGGTAACCCTTGGTGATTGAGGAAACAATTCGGTAGGGTGTTGAAACACGCTTGCTGCGCCATTTTCCCTAACACGGAGATACGTGCGCCTTTTTATCTGTCAGTAAAGTTCCCCGTCAGGTGAGCCCTGCAGATTCCTCCGTGGCCCCCAGCACTGACTCAGCGGAGGAGTCACTTGCTGGCCCACTACGTTGTAGGTCTGCCCGCTGGTCAGCCCGCGTTTTGGGTAAAGGTGCCTGCTATGCGTGATCCCCACTAGGCGATCCCATATGCTTATTCCGCCACGGTTAAGTCCCCCTCCTGGGCGGACCCGTGTCTTCCCTCCCCGCTAACCACTCTTTTGCTATGCGTACTCCCCCTTTTTAGGGCTAGTCCATATGTAAATTCTGCCATCTATCCCCCCTTGGGTAACGGATGGCCTCCGCAGCGTCCTCCCTATCGGGATTGCACGCTTCCTGTACTGTCGTATTTTCCTAGAATTATCTAGATGCTCACGACTTCCCAAAAAATATATATAAATCCGTAAAACTTCTGTTGAAGTAGGATAAATTAGGGCCAGGGACACGTTGGAGGACCGCGCCCCCATGATGTGGGTGCGTCACGCTTGCTTGACTATCTCCTCATCGGGGGTGTTGGTAAGGTGCAGTCATTATGGCGCTTTCAATGGGCTCCCAATGCGTGGATTTTACAATCAAATCCACTTATAGTGCTGAAGTTCCCCCCGAAGGGGAACGTTCGAGGTTACTAAAGTAACCCTTCGTTCCCCGAGGAGGGGAACGGAAGCACTATACTCCGTCGCCATAATGACTGTCCCTTAGCTGTTGAAAGTCTCTTCAGCTTAAAAAGGATAGCGTCTGCTGGCGCCAGGTGAGCTTATATACTCAGTTGATTGCTTATGCCGCTCACCTGCGCAGGCTTGCGCTGCCAATTCATTCTTAATTGGCCCGTTCAATACTCTTTCAGACGAGTAGCTTCTGAACCGAACCTCTCCCCAATGCGTGGATTTTACAATCAAATCCACTTATAGTGCTTCCGTTCCCCTCCTCGGGGAACGAAGGGTTACTTTAGTAACCTCGAACGTTTTACATTTTATTTATTTATTTTTTATTTTATTAATAGCTGGCACATGGATGAACAAAATATTTTTCTTAAAAAAAATAAAAATAATTAAAAAACTTTTGACCACTAGTGTGTATATATATATATATATATATATATATATATATATATATATATATATATATATATATATATATATATATATATATCCAACACAATCTCAAGGCAATTATTCGTAACTTTTTCATTTAGTGGCTAATTTGTACAAATTCGTACGATCTAATTGGTACATTTTAGTACAATTTGCTCATCCCTCAAGGACGTTTGGGTTTAGGTGTGGGGTTAGGTGCCACGCCTCCCTTTTAAAAACGTACAATTTTGTATGACTGAACCCATACGAATTTGTACGAATTAGCCAATAAACTGCCAAAACTTAAAATACTTACGTTTTCTCGTGAGATCAGGCTGATATATCACAAGTAAGCCTGAAATCCTCTACATTTTTTTCTTTTTTTTTTGCTGCTTATTCAAGCTTACAAATTTGTTTGGTACAATTTTTATATGCAATGTACTTTAATTTGTTAAAGCAATTAGGTTAACTTAATCAATGTGTTTAGACAATATGAACAAACTGTGTCTAAGCTTGCATTTTTACAGTGTACAAAACCATGTGTGGATGGAGTATGTTGTCACATGTGTACAGTGTATGAAACTACAGCGGTGTTACCTGAGCATGCTGTACCGTGAGGCCCCCTGAAGCCCCAGATGAACTGTAATGTAAAGAAATGATGACAGCTTTCTGAAAATAATTCAATTTTACACAGTGATGTTGAGCACACAGTCCCTTTTGTGTTGCCATGTTCGCTCTCTGTAAATCTGTGTGGAAGTGTTGGAGTCTGTTAGCTGAAGTTTTCTAGGCACAGAGGTCTGGTAATTCAAACCCCACACAGGGCCTGTTTTATGGGCAAAAACACACACGCACACACACATTCTCCCTGTCTGTCTGTCTTTCTCCTCTCTCTGCACTCAGTATTTATGACAGCGTCTGTCTCCCTCCTCCTCCGGTGCACTGTGTAATTTAGGGTGACGGTGAGGAAAGAGAGATAAGATGAATGGAGCGGCAATGTCTTGAACGGAGACATCTAAATGAACGAGGGTGCAGGTGCACTGTGTTACAAAAAGGATATTAAAGGCAGACGGGAATGACAACACATCACACTGAGGAAAATGTGACAAATATACACTTTGTTATTCAGATTAGCACACAGGTACCTTCTAGAATCTCTCTGGCTGAGATAAAAGTCACACAGGAAACACATGCACACAAAGACACACACACATTTTTGGAAAAAGAAAGTACTGTGTAACATTACCAACGTAGTCAAAGCAGTAGCTGTATTTTGAATTTAGGGGTCCTGGCAGCACAGAAACGGGTGGATTGTTGCACCAGTTTGGGATACTATTTTGCTGACATTTTTTACATTTTCAAAAGCACTGATCTGTTACCACTAGATCTACTTTACTTTATTTTAGAAGTTCTCATGTAGTCTGTGATCATTTTAAAGTAAATAGGTTTGAGGCTTTGTCTAAGATATGGAAATAAATACACTAAAGTGCAACAACAACATCTCATTATTTAAACCACCCAAAATCTAGAGCTTTTAATACTACTGATGTCATATTTAATGCTAATGAACAAAAATAAATAAATAAATAAATAAATAAAACAAATAGCTAAATAAATAAATAAATAGTAATAGTAATGAATTGATATACAGTTTTTTTAATCTTGAAATATTTTAAATATATTCTTATGTTGAAATATTAGGGTTGGGCATCTAAGCTATAATGCCGATCCGATACGCATCTCGATACAAAGAATACGATCCGATATATTAGCGATACATTTGTGACATATTGGGATGCAATACGATACGATTCACACCTATATCAAGATACAATGCGATAATTCAGCACTAACTAATAAGATCAAGTTTATGAGATTATGTGAAAGAGGATGCTATGCCATTGAATGAGTTTGATTATTTATTAACCAAGCAAAACCAAGACTTTTTTTACAAACTGGCTTTTCTCTCAGAGCCAGAGTGTCAGTTTACAGTAGAGAGCCATTTTAGAACATATAGCATAAGTATTTTCAAGATAAACAGAATGTATAAGTGCAATATATATTAAAAAAAATATATATTTGCACTCTTTCAACATAAAGGATTACCATTGCACAACAAGAATTGTGATTTAACTTTTCAACTATGAAAACAAGTTTTACAAAGATATATTTTGCCACTGAACATTCAAAACTTAAGGTCGTGAACTAGCAGTGTTATGTTGCTTTGAAACATCACTGTCACTGTAAACAACAGGCTAATAAAAATATAACAAACCAGGAATCTTCTTGCTGAGAGGTGGTCAAACTACCCACTGTGCCACCGTGACACCCATTATTTTTATCATTATTATTATTATTATTATTATTATTATTATTATTAAATAAAAATTAACAGGAGGAGGTGTTTAAAACCTTCGTTCTCCGTGACACTAGGCTGAATATCTTTGCAGATGAACAATGCAATGGCATTCGTTATTGGCGTAGAGCGCAAAAAAATGTTGCGCATGGAAAAAAAACTTGCAATGCTTTTCTCACCACTTTTGGAGCTGGTAGCTACAGTTGAATGCAGGAACACTGGAAGATGCTTTCACAACAACACCGTGGCGCCGCTTCAAGTGAGATTTCAGATTAGTCGTACTGCTCGCGTATTTTAGTGATGCGCGGCACATTTTGCAAATTGCATCTGTCCTGTCATGTCATCCATCCTTAAATCCATAATGTTGCCATACTTTAGATTTAAAACTCAGTGGGGAATAAAATGTTTGTTTTGCTTCTCGCGCTTTCTGAGGGCGCACCACTAGCTTCATCCGCACACCTGATACACTGAGTTGTAGTGTAAGTATACACATCCGCAAATCCGTTGCTAAGGCTTACTTTATGTAGGTCGATTAAATTATGCGCCAAAAACAGGTTGACAACACTTGTTAATAAATAAAAAATACATTCTATATTAAAAATATAAGCTGTATCTTGGAAAAACCGATGCATCTCGCAAAAACCGATGCATCTCGATTTGCTTCCAAAATTTCATTCATCCTCTGCTGCTCAACCGATGCACTCGCATCGTGCACGCGCATGACCGCGTATCGATACATATCGGTTAATCTTCCCATCCCTATGAAATATATATATATATATATATATATATATTTATATATTTTTTTTTAAATAAGGCTGCACGTGGATTCTCACTCTGTAATAATCCAACTTTATGGTTACATTTAATAATAAGAAATGCTATACCTGAAAAAATAAATGCATGAATTTACATTTTGAGAACAACATTTTTTACAATTAAGTTTATTTAGTTTATTTAATATATTGTCATAGCAGTAAATAGAAGGGCCTTCAACTATTCGGCTCTATCATACACCCAGTGCAATAAGGTGCAAGACGTGTTTGGTGTGACTTGTTGCTATTTTCAGACAAGCGCAAACACAAATTTATGTTTTGCGCTGCATTGTTTAAATGGCAAATCCATTGTGCCACTTTGTGGACTCATAGGTGTGCTGGAATAAATAGAGGTGTGTTAAGGCGCATCGTTGGCGCGTTGCTATTTTGATGAACTAAAATAGACCGCTACTGACCATCTAAAAGCAGGTCTAGTCCAATGCAGAGTGCGTTAGTTATGCACCTATGTGAGTTCAAACACTTACACATTGCTTAAAACATGCAGGATGTACAGCAATACACACATATCACTTCCACTTCCACATAGTCTGCCATGTAAATAGCAAATGTGTCATGGCATGACACAACTCACTCTTAAAGGGAATGTGAGATGAAACTCTTTAATGCACATTGAGCTCCAAACACACCCATAGCTCATTAAGAATATTAAGAATAAGCACAACTCTGTTAGACCATGCGCCAGGGCGCAAAGCCTATTTTTCCATCTTTAAAATAGAAAAAGTGGATTCAGACAGGCCCTTAATGCTTTTGCGCCATGCGCTTTAGACTTTGCGCTTAGATTGTTAAAATAGAACCCTTTGTCTTTAATCAGTCAAAATGGTTGAGAACCACTGATATTATAATTGTAACTGTTGTAAAAAATAGTTACTGGATGTTTTATGTAATGTAATTCCATTGCATTTAATCAGATTTTGTTATCTTCCGACTTTGAAATGAGTCAGAAATGCATATACAAAAGGGTTCAAAAGTAATAGTATATATTTTTTTATGTAAATGGGTCGATGACAATACAAATAAAAACTATTCAAAAATGCTTTTAAAGCCTAGTAACGCACAGTGTTGGGGAGGTTACTCTGGAAATGTAATAGATTACAGATTAAATTACCCTATTTAAAATGCAATAAGTAGTGTACCTTTTCAATAACTTTATTGAAGTAAAGTAACTAATTACATCTGTTACCTTTTTGATTACTTTTAATTTTGTAATAAATAGTTTGAACTAAATCATTTTCAAGCGTTTATACCAAACAGGTGTGACCTTACAGTAGCTCTGTCAACTGTTAATTTCATTTTAAAGTACAGCCACCACAAAGCAACGCAGTGGCGCAGTAGGTAGTGCTGTCGCCTCACAGCACGAAGGTTGCTGGTTTGAGCTTCAGCTGGGTCAGTTGGCGTTTCTGTGTGGAGTTTGCATGTTCTCCAAGCATTTGCGTGGGTTTCCTCTGGGTGCTCCGGTTTCCCCCATAGTCCAAAGACATGCGGCACAGATGAATTAGGTAGGCTAAATTGTTCGTGAGTGTGAATGAGTGTTTGTGGATGTTTCCCAGAGATGGGTTGCGGCTTGAATGTCGGTGCCGTCACTTATTGATCCACGATCGGTAAATGTAGCTTGTGTGGACGCTACTGCGCTACTTGACTAAAAAAATAGCTACTGAAAAGCTATTTGATTTAGAAAGTAGCGACGCTACCGCCATACTACTGAGAAATGCAGTTATGGCAGAATAACACCGCTTTAATAAATGTCCTTAGCAGAAGGCATTGTGCATTTCAAAATCAGGCAAAGCAACAGATTATTATTATTCAACATATACCAAATAAAAATAAAACATTTGGATGTAACCCCATTTGTAATCTTTAACATCTTCATAAGTAACTGTAATTTAGTTACACATTTTTTTTTCTCAGTAACTGTAAAGAATTACGGTTACATTTATTTTGTAATTAAATTATGTCAAGCCGTTACAGGTAACTATAGTAGTTACTCCCCAACACTGGTAATGCAAGTAAAATGTCACAATAAATAACAATTTAATTTGACCCATTTAGATATCATATTTCAAAAAAAGTTTCAATCCAAATTTGGGTTATATACAAACCCAACTAAAGGGTTTTACCCATTTACCCAGCCCAGCATTTGTCAGTGTATGACAAGCATTTGCTGTGTTTTCATCTCACATCATACTGTTTCCTTACATTTCCTAAAACTGCGTACTTCAACTGTGAATTACAATTTCAGATTCACATACTCAAATGCAGACCTTGAACTATGAAACCTGCATTACCGCCACATTCAAGTCTGCTGTCATGTGGAATTGAGCAGTGTGTCGAGGAAAAACACGTTTATGAGCAGGAAACACACAGGCCCTTTTCCTCCGAGACAAATGAACAGCAGACGGAGTCACGTCTGTGCAAACGGCTCTCAATGTATGTGTTTATGTGCGAACAGAACTCTGATACGGCGCTCCGGCAAACAGATGTGTGTGAGTGGGAGAGCGAGCCAGCAGACAAACATTACCACAGTCATTTATCTGTCAGAATGGAGACTGCAAAACAACTGAGTTCACAAACACAGACACATGTGCACATTCGCACACCGGCCAACTTGAGTTATGCCTCCTACACTCTCATTAGTCGCCACATTCATTCCTCATTCTCAGCTTTTAAATGTGCTTTAAGTGTTTCTGCATTCTCAGCACTGGCGTCCGGCCAGAACAGTGGGGACACTGTGCAGTAAACGACACATTTCAGGCTAGTTTTTTTCTACTTGGTTCTGGCATGTGGTGCAAAGTAAAAGCAGTATTATTAACAGTTGATTGTAGGTGCAACAAAAGATGACTTGAAATAGGAATGCAGAACTGACTTGAAGGTTATGGGGACTGTTAGCTAATATAGGGTGTGATACAATGACTGGCTCTACGCTTCTTTCTTTCTCTACTTCTGTGTGCTAAAAAGCTTAGAGAATAGGTGTGCATGTCAAACAGTAAGCCCGTTCTTCCAAGAAAGGGGCAGAAGTTCTTGATTCTCATCAACATTAATTTATTATTAAGTGCTGCAATTATTTGAAGTCCTGGTATAGAAAAAACAAACAGTACTGGAATAAATATTCATAGTTTAAAATTTACCAATTTTTACAAATGAACTACATAAAAAAAAAATAATAATAATAATATATATATATATATATATATATATATATATATATATATATATATATATATATATATATATATATATATATATATATATATATATATATATTTCTCACTTTTTAAAAAACAAAATATAGCCTAATGAGAGAATCACAACATTTATACAAAATAAAATTCATTTAGATAGATAAATAGACAGATGATAGATAGCTAGATAGCTAGCTAGCTAGCCAGCTAGATAGACAGATAGATAGATAAATAGATAGATTGACAGACAGAGAGACAAGAGAGACAGACAGACAGACAGACAGACTGACAGACAGACAGACAGACAGACAGACAGACAGACAGACAGACAGACAGACAGACAGACAGACAGACAGACAGACAGACAGACAGACAGACAGATAGATAGATAGATAGATAGATAGATAGATAGATAGATAGATAGATAGATAGATAGATAGATAGATAGATAGATAGATAGATTGACAGACAGAGAGACAAGAGAGACAGACAGACAGACAGACAGACAGACAGATAGATGATAGATAGATAGATAGATAGATAGATAGATAGATAGATAGATAGATAGATAGATAGATAGATAGATAGATAGATAGATAGATAGATAGATAATAAATATACTGATTAATATTGTTTTTATTACTGTTTTATCCTAAAAATGTACAGTTTATTCTGATCTATTTTTGTATTGATTTTTATGAATAATTAATGTTAAATAATAATATAATATATTGAATATTAGTGTGATATATTGAATAATATGATGTATTGTTGATATTTTATTTAATTATTAAATATAAATAGCATCTTTTTTTTACTACTACTATTTACTGTGTGTACTGTTTCTTTATTTTATTTTGTATGTTACTTTTTATGTAAAATTTATAACTGCTTTGGCAATACATTTGTAACAATTGTCATGCCAATAAAGCAATTATTGAATTAAATTAAATTGAATTGAGAGAGAGAGAGAGAGAGAGAGAAACAGCAGCATAAAATCTCTTTCCTCTCATTTTCTTTCTTTATGGTTTGACTCACATAAATAAATTCTACTGGAGCTACAAAATGTTTTGTTTATGGTACAAAACTCTCTCTCAAAAAAACAGTCAAGTCAATTCTGTTTTAGTGAGAAGGAATGACAGAGCAGGGGAAAAGAACGCAGAACAAATTTTGACACGGACAGACCTTTGCATCCCCTCTCACCGTAAAGCAGCAGTACAGAACATAAATATCCCCTGCGTCAGTTCCTCTGAACGGCTGCTGTGTGAGCACCGCTGCAGGGACGCACCATCCGTTCAGCCTTTTGTCAGCTCATAAAACCAGAGTTTTGCTTACGAGCCTCACTGTGTTCCCACCGCTGGCGGGTTTCCGAAGTAATGTGATAACATGATATGATGTTATGCATGTGGAGGGAGAAATCGAGGAGAGCGTGGAATAAGGGAGTCACAGTTGTGGCTACACAACTATACAGTCATGATGAAGGCCCAACGCCGTACAATATTTTTAACATAAGCGTGAAGGTGAGGAATGATTCCAGATGTGTTTTCAGCATGGAGAATACTAGATACATACAAAAACTGCATTCCAGAGCTGCACAAATGTCCCATTGGCTATTTTACTTATTTTCAATCATTTTTATATTATTAATTTTTTTTGTTGTGCATTTTTATTGGGTACACTGTAACATGTACATGCATTGTTAAAACAAACCAATTATGTTTGTATAGTTATTTTTTAAACTTATTTTATTTTTATTCTACACCCCTCCCTCATACACAATGAGCTTTGATTGGTCAGCTGATGCACAGCATTCTGGTTCACTAATCACCTACTGCACATTGTTTGCGAATATTATGCTTAGGGTCAGGCTTATGCTCACTTTAGTGTGGTAGTTCTATAGTTGTTGTAGTGATACAAAAACTATGTTAGTATATTAAACAAATTGGTCTCACTTTATTTTGATTGTCCATTTGTTGAGTTATTTAGGTTACATTGCCTCTACAGCACTCACATGCCAACTAATTCTCATTAGATTATATGTAGACTGTTAGGTTGGGGTTAGGGTTAGTGTAAGTTGTCATGTACTTGCAAAGTATCTTATAGTCAGTTAAATGTCTGTTGAGGAGTATCAACAGATATTAAGAAAACAGTCTACTAATACTCAACTGGACAATCAAAATGAAGTGTTACCAACAAATTACCCAATGCTGGATTATTTATTTCTATAACTATAGGTCATATTAAACTACAATGAATGCACCACAGTTTACTGTAGTACAAATTAAGTATACTATATTATTTATTACAGTTTATCAGATCAATACAGGTAGTAAAACAGCATGTTATATCATTCATTAACAAAGTGTTGTGAATACTATTATATACAAAGTATAGTATTTACAAATAAAGTTTAAAACACTACAGTGTTTAGTAAAATAGTTCCTTTTATGTGGGTGAAAAGAAATAGCAAAACATAATTTAATTAGTTTTTCAATACAAACTTTTCCACTTTTGAGTAATACGAATCAAACCGGACAATCACATCTCAGTACATATCTCCTTTTGCAATGTCATATATTGTTTACACACTAACAATTAAAAACTGAAAATCAAAACCATGGCCGCTTTTAACCACGGGGTGCTGGATCACATACAGTGAGATGGTGAAGCTCAAAGGTGTCAAAACTCAAAAAGTCAAAATCATGAATTGAGTGTCCCATTGAAGAGCACTAAAGAGTGACTCTCTCAGGCGCTGCCTTTGAATCACTTGAATCGAGTGTAGACACTGAAAAGGGCAATTCTGACAAAAGAGGCAGACAGATGCACACTGTCAGAATGGATCGCAGAGTTGCAGATCCACGGCTAATCAGACAAAAGTCGCACACAGACACAATGGGGCAAAGGCCAACTGCCATTCACTTCAGCGATAGCTGAATCCAAAGAGAGAAAATGCGGGAGCTGGAGTTTGATGCATGGAGATGTGAGAGAAAGCAGAACTTTTCAAATGTTAACAGATGGTGTACGAAAGAGATTATTTTAACACTGTGTGAAGGTGGAGTGACATCTACAAGAAATAACCAGAGCTTATCATGAGTCTTTGTCAGTTTATGACTTGGATTTGTAATTAAATTGAATGTAATCTACGATGCAATGAACGTTATATTTTAATCAATTTAACCTAGTTGCAGAACACAATTAATGATGTTAAACTCAGTTTTTTTCTGAAGAATTCAAATTGTAAATATTTTATAATCATATTATACTACTACTACTAGAATTAATAATAATAATAACAACAATAGTGTGTATACACTGCCTGACAAAGGTCTTGTTGCCTATCCAAGTTTAGGGAACCATAAATAACGACTTCTATTTGATCATTTGGTATCAGAAGTAGCTTATATGAAAGGCAAAGGCCAAAATTAAATATGATCAAATCTTGAATTTTAATTATTTAATTAGGACTGTAAGGTCTGACTTTGCTGAAACAAAGGTCTTGTATCTTAACAAAAATAATGTACAGTATTTAATATAAAGTCATGGTGCAGTGGGAAAAGAATTAATATTGTGTATGACTCCCATGAGCTTGGATGTCTTCATCCATACATTTCTGCAATGACTCAAATAACTTAATAATAAAGTCATCTGGAATGGCAAAGAAAGCATTACTGTAGGACTCCCAGAGTTCATCAACATTATTTGGATCCATCTTCAATGCCTCCACCTTTAACTTACCCCAGACATGCTCAATAATGTTTATTTCTGGTGACTGGGCTGGCCAATCCTGGAGCACCTTGACCTTTTTTGCTTTCAGGAACTTTGATGTGGAGGCTGAAGTATGAGGAGTGCTATCCTGCTGAAGGATTTGCCCTCTCCTCTGGTTTGTAATGTAATTAACAGCACAAATGTCTCGATACCTCAGGCTGTTGATTATTGCCATCCACTCTGCAGATCCCTCACATGCCCCCATACTGAATGTAACCCTAAACCATGATTTTTCCTTAACCAAACTTGACTGATTTCTGTGAGAATCATGGGTCTATGCGAGTTCCAGTAGGTCTTTTGCGGTGTTTGTGATGACTAGGATGAAGTTTAACAGATGATTCATCAGAAAAAAAAATTACCTTCTGCCCCTTTTCCAAATGATCAACTAGAAGTCATTGTTCTTTTGTAGTTTTTACAACTGGGATTAACAACAAAATTTTGTCAGTTTTTGTAGTGTATCTGAATTTTTTGTATCACTGAAATGCCATAGTGAATTCTTGTGTTTCTCTGTTTTATATTAATTATTGATATAATTATTTTGTCGGTATTTTTATTTAAAGTTCTGTTGTTCCATTTTTAAATCAGTAAATGGAAATTCCCCATAGCTCGCTCCATCTGTAGCATTTCCATCTGCTGTCACTCCAATACAAACTCCTCACACATTGCCCTTGATCTTTTGCAATGTTCCTTACACAGACGCGCACGCTCGCACCAAGATTATCCGTTTAATGGGTATTAACCCAAACACACTCATTACAGAGATGGATGTGATGGTTTAATAGTCCTGCTGAGCACTGGAGGTGAATGGCACAACACACACAAACTCACAGACGATCCTCATTACTCTGAGGGATTACCCTGAGTTACAGACCAGCGCTCACTATTCATCTTACATTTTCAATTTGCGCACCACTTAAAAAAAAAAAAAAAGACAGAAAAAAAGGATTCTTTCATGGCAAGATGCTTCATTGCTGAAGGACAGGCCTAAGACGCATTTTGGAGGGAGATTTTATATGTTGAATTTTGAGAATTTTGTGGAACAGATTTGAACAACTTAATGAGTTTTAAAAAGCTGAGGGTATTACACTCATACTGGTAGAGGTAACACAATTACAATTATTTTGATTCACCCCAAATCACAATCTGCCCTGTATAAGTTGGTTTACTATTCAAGGAGATAGTAGCACTGTGTTTGAGTGTGTAACAGAATACTACTCTTCTGTAATACACTCAAAAGTATGCACATTTACAGCAAAGTCGGCACACTGAGACAAAGCATTTGGGACAGCTCTTCGAAATTCTTCACTCAGATTGGTCAATTAAAACATTCATAGTGTTGTCTAACAACCACAAAACTGTGTATTTGACTGTGGTCTCTGGCAGCAGTCTCCTCAATCCAGGGTTTTACATCTCACAATACACCTCTTTGCTCTCACATAACATATAATTTCAGCTCAAATCAATATTTAGCCGTGCATTTATTATTTGGTAAATAGCTTTAAGAGCCAGATAATGGCAGTCGTTATTCCAAAATAAACCCATTTGGGATGAGACACAATCTGTATGCAACAGGGGCCTGATCACCTTGACTAATGTGTTTTGAACATAATGACAGTGTGACTGAAAATTATTTTACATGATTACATTTGTGATACATGCTGATATTTAAGTAATCAAAAAATCTAAATTCAACATTAAACATATTTTGAACTCGTTATGCGGAAAATCATCATGGATTTGATTTCTGTTTAAATTGAAATCAAACTGATATCTGAAGTATGATGTGAAACTGACTATTCCATTAAAGGAACAAACGTTTTATTATACAACTAATAGAAAATATTGATTTTAAAGCTGCAATATTGGAAGCAGAATTATTAGCCACTTTTGAATTTATTTATTTTTTAAATATTTCCCAAATGGTGTTTAACAGAGCAAGGAAATTTTCACAGTATGTCTGATAATATTTTTTCTTCTAGAGAAAGTCGTATTTGGTTTATTTCAAAGCAGTTTGAATTTTTTTTAAAAACATTTTAGCCCCTTTAAGCTATATATATATATATATATATATATATATATATATATATATATATATATATATATATATATATATATATATATATATATATATTATTTTTTTTTTTTAAACCATGATTATACAATAACTTGTCTAATTACCCTAACCTGCCTTAACTAATTAACCCAGTTAAGCCTTTAAATGTCACTTTAAGCTGTATAGAAGTGTCTTGAAAAATATCTAGTAAAATATTATAGGCTGGCGTCATGGCAAAGATAAAATAAATCAGTTATTAGAAATGAGTTATTCAAACTATTATGTTTAGAAATGTGTTGAAAAAAATCTAGCCATTAAACAGAAATTGAGAAAAATAATAAACATGGGGGCTAATAGTTCTGACTTATAAACCTAAGGTGGCTGGGTCACCTTTAACAGCAACAACTGTAATCAAGTATTTTTAATAACTTGAAATGAGCCAATTTTAGCAATGTGACAGAAATTTAGCCCACTCATCTTTGCAGAATTGTTGTAATTCAGCCACATTGGAGGGTTTTTGAGCATGAACTGCCTTTTTAAGGTCATGTCACAGAACCTCAATTGGATACAGGTCAGGACATTGATTAGGTCACTCCAAAGTCTTAATTTTGTTTTTCTTCAGCCAGAAGTCAACTTGCTGGTCTGCTTTGGATCATTGTCCTGCCGCAGAACCCAAGTTTGCTTCATCTTGAGGTAACTAACAAATGGCCAGACATTCTTCTTCAGGATATTTTGATGCACAGCAGAATTCATGGTTTCACCAAATCTTCAATGTCCTAAAGCAGCAAAACGGCCCCAAACCATCACACTATCATTATTTTCTTTTTTATTTGTGTTTGAATTTCTTTGGATCTCGACATGATGTTTACTTTTTGAGTATTTTTTTTGGTCCACTTCACTTTGTCCAGAAGGTCCTAATTAAGTGATTTCTTGATTGCGAACAGGTGTGGCAGTAATCAGACCTGGGTGTGGCTAGATAAATTAAACTCAGGTGTGATAAATCAGTTAAGTTATGTGTTAACAAGGTGACTATGTACTTTTTCACACAGGCCTATTTAGTTTTGTATTCCCTTGATAATAAAAAAACATTCATTTAAAAACTGCATCATGTGTTTATTTGTGATATCTTTGACTAATAGTTAAATTAGTTTGATCTGAAACATTTTTCGTGTAAAAAAACATGTAAAACAATAAGACATCACGGGGCAAACACTTTTTCACAGCAATGTATATACAATATTAAGCTAAACAGTGCTACTAAAGAGTGTTTTTTGTCTTATCCTGAATCATTGTGGCAAGTCTAAAATATGTGTTTACATTGGAACTACTTTAGATTCATTGTGTTGATCTCGGCTGTGGAGGAGCCCAGTATCTTTGTGACTCATCATTTCCATAAAGTGATGTTGTAGCTTTAATGACTTGTTTAAATACAAAAATAATGGCACCCCATCCATTACTTGAAAAACCAAACAGAGTATCAACTGACAATACATGAGTCTGATCCCAATCCACAACTACATTATTCAGGTTGTCCTCAATACCAAAGCACTAAAGAGTTCAAGCAAAAGACTCGGATGAAGAGTGAACAGATTTGAGATGCGACAGTTTGAGACAGAGGCAGCAGGTATGGCCAAACTCAATCATCCGCTGAAGGCAAGCTGTTCACCGCAGATGTTGTTGACAGGTGACAGTTGTTGCACAGCGTCAGGCTAGCATGAAACAAAAACATCTAGAATCCCCTGCTAGATGCATCTCGACCATCCAGAACACAGAGCAAGAGCAAGCTCGTGGTTCAGACCTTCTGCTTCACTGTTCATTTACGGTACCCAACTTTGCCCAAATAAAATAACACAATCAGTCAATACACTGTCAAACTTATGGCCTTTCCATCCTGCTTACTATTCGTTTCAGTGCTTAAAAAAAGAAAAAAGAAAAAAAAAGAAAAAAAGAAAATACGTTCATTTTACAACTAGAACCAACTGAATACTTTTAGCTTAGCTTTTAATTGATAATTTAATCGAATTAGACCATTAGCATCTTGCTCTAATGACCAAAGACTTTTTTTTTTTTTTTTAATTGTATAAAAAAAAAATACTTTTCTGTAGATTCCTTTTTTACTAAGGCTGAGGGAAAAATAAAAGTTAATATTTTCTGGGCAAAAATGTCTAGGACTACAGTGTCAACAGAAAATCATCATACCATATGAAAATCTTTACTCACTTTACACCCTGCTTTCGAAAGATCTTTTAATAAATATATAAATAAATATAAAATTGTAGAAAGGCACAGGTTAGAAGGCAGCTGGAATGGGAATGTGATTTGATTTCAGGCTGCATGACAACTAAAGTAATTATTTCAAAGGAGTATGATGATTTTCTATAGACACTGTATAGTCTAGTTATGGCATATTAATCGATGAAATGTGCTGCCATACCATGGCTGCAGCAGGCACAATGATATTACCCAGCACCCGAAAATAGTCCCCAGCACTTGATTCCTTAATTATTATGTGAGAAGGTGAGTAAAGTTTTTCTAGTCATATTGGCCATATTTTGAAAAACATATGCCCCTTTGAGTGTTCCAACATAGACTCCAACATATATAGCTCCTAATAACATGGCCCGCCCACTGGGATTCAGTCAATTGATTGAAAAACTTGCCTTTACATGCAGTTTAGTCACGTCAAAAGTAACGCTTTTAAAAATAAAGATTGAATCTATAAAGAAGCTGCATCCAACATGTATGTTACTAATGCATTGTCTGTGAATGACGGTTGTGGAAAATGTTGTCAAGCATTTAGTGGAAAGTTGTGACATACCAAATACTACGTAGGCATTTAAGACTCTCCTTATCTGAACGCGTAGTCACTTCACACAATTTTTTTTACAAAATCATGGTGTTCACTACCATCTATGAACTTGATACTGTAAGTCTCAGAATGTCAAAATGAATGTTGAAAATATTTGATTTTCTGCTTATACAGTTAAAGTGATAATTATAAACCCCTCTGTCTATTTTTCCCCAATTTCTGCTTTACGGAGAGATTTTTTCAACACATTTCTAAACGTAATAGTTTTAATAACTGATTTCTAATAACTGATTTATTTTATCTTTGCTATGATGACAGGTGATATTTTTCAAGACACTTCTATACAGCTTAAAGTGACATTTAAAGGCTTAACTAGGTTAATTACGTTTACTAAGAAGGTTAGAGTAATTGAGCAAGTTATTGTATAAAGATGGTTTGTTCTGTAGAAAACAATATAGCTTAAAGGGGCTAAAAATTTTGACCTTAAAATGGTTTAAAAAAAAATTCAAAACTGCTTTTATTCTAGCCGAAATAAAACAAATAAGACTTTCTCCAGAAGAAAAAGTATTATCAGACATACTGTGAAACTTTTCTTTTTCTGTCAAACATCTATTGGGAAAACATTATTATTCCTATTAGCAAATGGAGGCTAATAATTCTGACTTGAACTGTACATTTGTTTTTGTTTTTTTTTAGCATAATATAAAGTGTATTTTCAGTGTATTTATATCGTAGTGTATTTATACAGTATATAAATGAAATCTATGTCATGACCCATTTAATCAAAGGCTGTTTATATCAGGTCCTGTCAAAGAGATGTTTCGCAGAATTGGGAGGAAAAGAGGAGTGGAGGGAGGGTAGGGGAGCAGGAGAGCGAGAGATTATCCAGATAGCAGCTAGCATGAATCATACGGCTAGCTTGAGCTGAACAAGAATAAGAGTGAGTGTGTAACCTCTGGGAGAACAGATAAAGAGTGTTCCGGGCCAGTGTGTAAAACTTCAGCAGCTGCGGGCCGAGCTTATCCCGTATCCATGACAGGCCTAAAAAAAAAAGTGCTGATTTACATCGGCACAGATCTTGGGAATTCAGGCCGGATTTGGACAGGCTGCGTAGGCCCGGTTAGTCAACAGAGGAGTCACTGAAAGAAAGCAGTAGAAGACAGATGACAAACTTTAAACACAAGCCTGGAAACAGATTATTGCTTTAAATTTTGATTACAAGTTCAACCCTGAAAGACCTGCACTGTGTCATGACAGTACAAAGGGAAAAGACAATGGGCCTCAATCACTGATAATTCCAGACAACTGTTCTTGTTTAAATGAAAAGAAAGAAAGAAAAAAGAAAGAAAGCTATTTTACTTATTCTGAAACCATTTAAATGTTAAATTCACATACAAAAACTAGAAACTTACTATTATTAATATTGTTTATTATAAAAAAAATTATTAAACAATTGCTAAAATGACAAACAAAAATACATCAACAACAACTGAAGAGTTCAGATGCAAAAGCCGCTAAACGCCCCTCCCGCCATTCAGAGAATGCTTTAGGCACGTACTACAGGCTAATCCCAGCATCAGCGCATTCAGAAATAACAGTTTGATGGCAAAAGCCGCTAAACGCCACTTGCCTTTGACAGCAAAAGCCGCTATATCCGAGAACCAATCAGAAGCATGAATCGAATCATATGTTTTCAATGTAGCTGCATGCTGATACGCTGGCTTATAGGAGACTGTTTTATTCTGCTTCCGATTAGATTTTTTTTTTGCGCAGTGACGCTACTTTAAATGAGTCTTGAGTCTTTGAATGAGTTTACTTTGAATGATTTACAATGCAATAAACGGCAACTGCGTTTCACAAAAGACGAATTTAAGATGTCATTCTTTTATCCCACATGTATGCTATGAGGACAAACAAGAGAACAAGACCTTAAGTATGGTGAAAATAAATGAATGACAGCTTCTAAAATTGTCTGAGAGGCATCCTCTTTTTGCCCAGTAGGCCTACCTTGTGTTTATTTGCTAATTTCAGCATTAAAAAAAAAAAAAAAAAAAAAAAAATATATATATATATATATATATATATATATATATATATATATATATATATATATACATATTCCCTATACGTCTGGTAAGCTTTTTATATTAATGAACGATGCACAGTTATTGATGTTTCACAATGTTTTTACACTACATTCTTTGAATATACCAAGCTTAGCTCACAATGTATGCAATAATTACGTTGTTCTACTAACATTAAATCTAAATCCCAAATATTAGAAATGACAACAGTATGTTAAGATTTAATTAATGTCAGTTTTAATGTTAGTTTGATGCACTTACTTGACAGATTTCATTTATTCTATTTCCTTTTGCTTTTTCCCTGGTTTATCACAGCGGAATGAACCACCACTTACTTGACAGATTTAATTTATTCTATTTCTTTCTGCTTTTTCCCTCGTTTATCACAGAGGAATGAACCACCATTTACTTGACAGACTTATGTACTTTAAATTTCAGGTGGTTTGTGTAATGTGTTTTATGCTTGGTAAAACAGTTTCTAATCGCATCTTTATTGATTTTTTACTAAATACACTGTCTTGTCTCAATAGGTGGATTTAGAGGGTTTTGCATAAAAACGGATTTAGCTGGTTTTGACGCAAATGAAAATTTACCTTGTTAAAAAACAAAGAATTGCCTAAAGTGACATTTTTGAAAAAAGGTATTTTATTTATCTTAATAACCCTATCATTACATATAAGATGAAACTTTTGAACCTAACCAGACGAGCCTGATAGAAAATGCTAATTTACAAGAAAAAAAGTCAGATGGATTTAGAGGGTTTTAGCATCTGAACTCTTCAACTATTAATAAAACTAAATTTAAATGAAAATGTATGGTTATTCATGTAATTCCTGATATAAAAGTATTACATTAACATCATCAACACAATGTTGCTGATTTTGCTGCTGCTGCTGCTACTACTACTACTACTACTACTATTTTAAAGATTGTACATATAATTCTCATGTATTTACACAATTTTTAAATACAGAAATTAATTAAATAATTAATTAAAAACAACAATACAATCAGGAGTAAGATTATGCTTTTTCACACACTACTTGCAATTTTTTTTCTCTAAATTAAAAAAAAAACATGCAAAAATAATACAACAGTGAATAATTTATTCTTGAAAACATTCAGGTTTTACATACTCGGACATGTGTAGATATAGTTAGCAGAATACAGGTTTTGACAAAAGCGCTCCATGTGTGCAAGCCTTAGTGCCAGAAATGAAGGGTGGAAAAGAGGGTGGATGATATTTATGGGAGACAGTGAAAGACAACAGAACAAAACTGTTGAAAAGAAGCTGGAAGTATTTGTGTGCATAAATGACAAGAGGAAAGTAAGCAGCTTCTCATATCAGCACAAAAGCCATGACCTTAGGTGATAGTCTGAAAAACAAGCTGTCAGTGATAATAACTACACATTTACACAACACAAGAGGTTGGCATTCACATGGAAAAAAAAATAATAAAGAAAAAGAGTTATTTAAAATTGCTATGTAATGAAAATATTTATATGCCTAGGCATAGCTGAATAATAAGAGTCTAGCACATGGAGATTGTATACCATTAACCTCAAATACAATTATTTCTTTGTTCTCTTGTAAGTGTTAAATTCAGGTAAAAAACAGGCGAATCAGATCAAAACATAGGCTGTTACACTGCACATGGTAATATTAATATGCATTCCCTAGGAATCGTTTGGCCACAGTATTAGTGTGACTGAAACATGACATTTTTCCTTATTTCTTCTTATAAGTTTGTCTAAGCTTGAATACTGTGTGTGGACTCTTATTTTGAAATGGAAGAGGCAGGAAGAGTAAATGAGCCTTCTGTGACACAAGCAGCCTTGCATCTTATTTGTTTACAGCTCATAATGTACGTAAAATTCAAGATATACAGATGACAAAATTATTCAGCAACACTCTAAAGAAGCATAAGGTCTTTTTCATGTATGCCATGCATGTTTGTAATAAGGCAACAAACATGTTAACTGTGGAGTATGTTTTTAATGTCATATCACTCAACTTTTATTGTGATTTTTCCTGAGTGAAAGAACGCCGACCATCTTTATAAAACTCATCCATTTTTGCTAAGGTTAATATTAAGTCATGTTTTCATAACTGTTAAACACACAAAATAAAACTCTAAACACATCTCTGTTGGTCACTTTTGTCTGGTATAATGACAATTTAACCTATATTTTATTCACAACACAAAACTCAGGAGCAGTAACAGAGGAGCAGACTTATTTGCCTACCGATACAACTCGCTGCTAACATGAACTTCTCCACTTCAGTTCTAAAACGATTGTCAAACAAATAAAAAAAAAATTTCGCAAATGTATTTCAAAGTACATCACGCTGTATGTGTAAGAGCAGGCACTGACACAAGCTACGGAATATCAAACCGGAACTCATTAATATTCACGACCCTTCCAAATATGGTCAAAACTGATCTTTTAATTCTAGCGGTAATTTATCTGTTTATAAATGAGCATAAAACCATTTCTGGAGAACTTATCTAAGCCACATACTTACTATGTAGACATCAGAAAACAATGTAACTTATTGAATCAGTGCACGCTATGGCACCTTTATTCTAAATTTGTTTACCCAGTTTGTTTTCAGTTAAACTAAATTCTCCTATGGTCCTAGTTTGTGGTTTTAAGAGGCAGATGTGATTGTGTTTCCAGGAAGAGAGGTGCATAATGGGGGATTACTGCATTTACAATTATATTGCATACCATGATGACCTTAACATCTGAAAGTATGCTTAATGTTTTCAAATCCCTCTCTGAAAACTGGTTGACCTGAAAAAATGTCAAAAGGTCTAGCTTAACATACAGCTACCTGTACGTAATAAAAATCAATTTCATGCACTGTACCCCATGCAAGTGTCTGAATGGGTGTGTTTGTGTCAATGTGGGTCTCCTCATGTAAATCAACTAACCCCACGAATCAACGACGTGATTTTCTCTGACATGTAATCACTGTATTGTAATTAAAAAGAAATTACACCCTATGATACAGCAATATGCTTCAAATAATATCTATTATCCACAGACCACAGAGGGGAAAAAAAAAACACAATCGCAAACTAATTATGCTGCAATTATGAAATACAACAATGCCTCGGTAAGTTTGCCATGAAGCTCCCTCCTCCCGCCTCAGGTGGAGTCAGATAGTTATTAGTTCAAAACAGACCTCCATTAAAACGCTCATTTTTCCAATTCATTTCCTGTTTATTGGGCGTAATTAACAGTTGTTGTGGGATGGTGCGGTTATCTTCCTGATAGCATTTTAATGTTTAGAAAGAAACTTTTTAATGGAGTTACACAATGTGCACTACATTTAGCTAATGTTTAGAAAGTTGAGAGGCTGTTTTCTGGAGCAACTTATGGTTCACTTAATTCAATGTTTAAGCCAGGAATGGCAGTGGATGAAATATAATTTCATTAAAAACTTCTCTTCATTTTGATGATCTTGACATTGATTCTTGGGTCTACAACCCCAAGATATTTTGCTTAAGCATTTCCTCACTTGGATGGCGCATTGGCGCAGTGGGTAGCACTATCGTCTCACAGCAAGAAGGTCGCTGGTTCGAGCCTCAGCTGGGTCAGTTGGCATTTCTGTGTGGAGTTTGTATGTTCTCCCCATGTTTGGTTTGTTCCGGGTACTCTGGTTTCCCCCATAAGTCCAGACATGTGTGTTAATGAGAGTGTGTGGGTGTTTCCCAGTGATGGGTTGCAGCTGGAAGGGTATCCGCTTATAATCTGTTAAATATAGAGCGATTTAACTCCAACTGCATATTTTGAGTTTTTAAAATGCATATTTTGTAATGTACAGTTACTATATAAGTTACAGACATACATGGTACAGAATGCTTTTAGAAATTTCTTAGCAAAATGGACATACATTAACTACAAGACAGAATTACAGAACATTATATAAGCAAGTCACACTGAGTGACAAACTGTGATAAAATTAAACTATATGTGCGCCCCGTTTACACTATGTTTTAGTTTAAAAGCACGTAAGTTTTGCTATGGTTACGCCTTAGGCCACTCTACCCCAGAGTTATAGAGGACTAAAAACAGAGCATTTTGGAAAAGCTGAAGATTCTGTTTTCATGTTAAAATGCTTCTGATGTGTGTCAGTGTGGATAAGGGAAAACGGAGACATCTGAAAACGGGATTCATCTGATTGGGGCTTTTTCCTCAATATAAAGTAGCCTACACAAAGTTCAGACTTGCATCCTTTCCTTGTAAGTTCAGACTTTGCAACTAAAGACTAACTCCAGAGGACATGTCGGATAAATCTTCAAATGTAATGGCATGAAGCAATGTCTCTCTTATTTTTTGACAAAGCAATGTCTCTCTTAATTTTTGACATAAAGCAATGTTTCTCTTAATTTTTGTATTAACAATTTTAACATAACAGACAATAAAAATGTTAAGGGATCATGTACATACTTATATGACCGTCATGTTCAAGAGCTCACAATGACATATGATGACGTGTGCAGGTGTTGTAGTGCTGTCCATTTTCTAGGTGTTAATTTGAAGCCCTTCCCCTTCACACTCTGTTTTAAGGGCCAAGGGGAAGGGGTACAAAAATAGAATTGAGATTGGGCCTGAAAAAATCGTCACCTTAGAGTTATAAGGTTCTATTTGACATTTTTGTTAAAACTGAGTTATTGACATATTTTTATTAAATGACAACTTATTTAAATTATAGGATGTTTTCTTATAAGTTGTTTACATTTTAAGACTTTCTATTGAAAAAACAAATTTTACACACATACTGTTTGCTATGGAATGCAAAAACTTTGAAGCTCAATATCTCAAAATCATTCAGAATGCAGATAGAACCTTATAATTCCAAGGTGACGAAATGTCAATTGTAGGGTAATTAATAGTGAGAAAAAGCCCCAATCATCTTAAACATAACTGACAACAAAAATGTTTAGGCATTATGTACATATTTATATGACATGCACATTTATAACAAAACGGAGCCTAATAACTGCCTCCTATTATTTTCATTGAACTACATAAAACATTAGGCTCACTGTGTGGTTTTGGCAATATGCGCTTAATGTCAGGCTATATCAGTGGTTGGTAAACTTGGTCCTAGAGGGCAAACTCGGTCCTACAGTTAAGTTCCAACTCTAATTAAACCCACCTGCTTATAGATTTCTAGTTATCTTGAATAAACTTATTAGTATTTTGATTAGTGTTGGAGATAAACTATGCTGGACAAAGTTTGCCCACCTGAGCTATATACACACAATAAAGACTATCAGAGGAAATACAAAATGGCCTTCTCCTTTGCTGAATATAATAATCAGTATATACTTATATATAATTTCAATAATCAAAGATAATTATAAAAGTATAAAGTACAATAAGTATATAAATATACTAAATAAAGTCAAGCAATTGGTCAAACATGCGAAATCAGTGTATGTGGTTACATAAACTAATAGGTATATTTACTTATTTTTGCGCTCAGCCAAAGCATGTTACCTAAGAACAAGTAGGCTAATAAACTCAAAAGACAGACTTCGTGAGGTATAGGTCAATACAAAATGAATGATAGATGACGTTTAACAACTACAGAGAGATCCATTTGCGATGGACTAACCGTCGTTCGGCTGCTCTCAGCTGGGCAGGTGTGCCCAGAGTGCGTGTATGGTCATGTGATGTGCAATTTTGGACAGAGCGCTTTAAAAAATGCTAAATACAATGCCAGTGGGAATGTGGATCGTTTTCATTCCAAAACACAGTTTTAAAAACAAAAACGTTTTAGTGTAAACTGGGCCTTAAACTACAACTGTTTAGGTTAAAACTTCTGACTGGATAAATCAAGATAATAAAGCACAAAATGTCTTTTGTGGGCTGCAAATCTAGAACCTTCCTATTTCCAGCCTAAATGTTTGATCACACTGTGACACCATCTTCTGTCTGCCCTAACATAATATAGAAGAACATTTGAGAGTGATTCATGCCACTGTGAATGGAAGCTAAAAGACTTGTTTTGGGAGTTTCTGTTTTGTCATATTTGACAGAACGCTTGTTGCAAGGTTAGGTATCTTAAGCACTTTCTGTTTAGTGGCCCCATTATGTCTCTCTCTCCACCTGTGAGAATAAAGAAAAACAGAGGAGGAATAAATAGAAAAGTGAGTGTGCAGAAAACAACAAGAGACTTGCTAAATCTGCAACGACAGTTTCTTTAAATATTAGCAAGCTGTTAAAGTCATCTGTGTATCTGTGTGAATGAGATTTGCTAGAGGCTAAGTGGCTATTAGCATGTTTCTGGTTGACCCCCGCATACTTTAGGTTATATTTTCCACCTAAAATGATGAACGTAGAGCTGCTGGAGCCAAACTGGCTGCTTGTTTGTGGCGAGTGGTTTGACTTGAAACCAGAAAAGACTGATCTGGGAAACATATGGCTGCTGCAAATGTCAGATACTGTTTGTGTTAAAGGCAGATAGAAAGAGAAGGGGGGAAATGTTGATGAAGGTTTAAGCAGAATTACGAATTGAAGAAATTGAACTGAATAGGCCAAACCCACATGAAGCAGAGTTGGAATAAGAAGAAATGAAAATTGACTGAAATTATTTTCCAAGAAAGTAAATTCCGGAAAAAAAATACTGTTCTTTAATTAATATCCACAACAGTTGAATGCTTTTCAAAAAATAAAAGAATCAGGTAAATAAATTGGATGGTTGGATCACAATCGGTAACACTTTATAATTACACACTATGAATCATCTATTAAGCATTAGGAAATAGTTTATTCATTATCTGCATTAACTCTATATTAACAGATAAGCAGTTAATAACTGCAGATACAAATGCTCTATTCCTGACTTAAAAGCACATATAGAATAATGTGCTTAATGATTGATTGAATTATCATACTTTGTTAATTATTATTTTTTTATTACTAAATTAAATATTGCATTCTTTACGAACCAGTTATTTAAGAGAAGTTGCTGTTTTTTTTTTTAAATTATTCAGAATTTGTAAGTGAATGATTAATAAACTATTCAAATTAACATTTATAGTTCTTATTATTCAGACATATATTAGTTAAAGAGCAGCCGGTGATCTTTAAAAAATGCTACCGGGTTGGCATAATATCTTTGAAACACAGTCCCTCCCGTCATCTAAAGCCATCCTCCTGAAACACGAACGTGCGCACTTTAAAATGACAGCTGACAACTCACTAGTTCATGTCATTTGCCAGTTAAAAATTTAGTTAGTGGTTGGATGATGGCAGGAATTACACATTACTAAGCCGTACTTACATGCTGTTTCATACCAAATATTCAAAATTAGCATGATAAACAATATACGTAGGAAGCGCGTCACAGGCTTTCATTATTAAAAAATGAACCCATGTGAATATAAAAGCAACTTCAGCTCTGTAAAGCAGGCTAGGTGGAATAGCACTATTTTCTGAAGTTCTGTTGTTAAACGAATTAAAAATCTACATTATCGATGCTGTAAAAGCTCCATAATGAAACTGAAACTAGTCACATTAATCGTTCCCTGGAAGATTTCAGTGGCTGAACAACACTACTATGTATATAACCATTCATTCAAAACAACACAATCTACATTAAAGAGCCCATATTATGGGTTTTTGAAAATTCCCCTCCATGTAGTGCGTAACACAGCTCTAAGTGAAGTGAAGTATCCAGCTAAGGCTTAAATCTGTAAGAATACAGTGTTTAAAACTGTTGATTCATCTATAAAAGAGTCGATTCATAGTGCTTCAAACGAGTCGCCTTGATACCGACTCATTAGGTGTTTCGCCATGACGTACGAACGAAACAAAGTTTTTCACGTGCACGCGCAAACCCGGGAGATTTCAAACCTGAGGCCCCGCCCTCTGACGCAGTAACCCAGACACACACACACACACACACACACCCACAAACACACGCACACAAACATGCCGGTCATTGAAGTCACATTGCAGATGGATATATTGAGTCTCTACCTAAAGATGAAACCTCAGCATTATAGCCAAGCAGTTGGAAACTACTGGAAACTTCTGGAAGCTACATGCTACAAAGAATACTTCATCTGCGTTTGTTAAAGGAAGGATCAGTAACTTACTGATGGACATCAGGATGGGTTTCTTCCATTTCTCAAGTGTAAGTACGTGCGGTTAAAGTTGTTGCCTCGTTGACTCTAGCTTGCAAATGTATTTAGTTGTGATTTGTTACTTGTAACCGCGTGTACTGTATCAGGTTAACTGGATATTTTATCTTATCGCGTGCAAAGTCACGTTAAAAACGCGACGCGTGCTGTTTGTTTATGGAGCTCCGTGCTAGAGTTCTGCTCCCGCGATTTATTCGGAAATTTATTCCCGCGCCGCAGAAATCTGGCGAGGGGACAGCCGCGGGAATAAATTTCCGAATAAATCGCGGGAGCGGTCGGTAACGGGTTTAATTTGGGACGGGAGCGGGCTGTCTAGCAATATCACGGATATTGCTATGCGAATTAGAAAGAGAGAGTCTGCGCGGTGCTTGTGTGTGTGTTAGTGCGCACGCGCGCGTATGAGAGAGAGAGAGAGAGAGAGAGAGAGAGAGAGAGAGAGAGAGAGAGAGAGAGAGAGAGAGCGAGCGAACGAACGAACGACAGCTTGGCTGTCTGGACTGTATACTGGGTGATTTTTGGTTGTGTTCTCCGCTCTAGCGGGACCGGGCGCGGCGGGCAGAAAACGGAGCGGGTTCTCAGGCTAAAACCTGGCGGGTGCGGGCGGAAGCGGGAGCGTTGTCATCCGGAGGTGTGTGTGTGTTTTTGTGTGTGTGTGGTATGGCCAGTACACGACTGTCTCCTTCGTTCGGTTATCCGTGGCACTATCCACTCGCCATAGTGTGGCAGCTAAAATCCACGTCTGCACTATCGAGCGTGTATGAACTGTGATTACTTTTTAAATTGCTGATTAGCTATTGGCCATTTCCCTCTCTGACTGAAGGCAGTCGACCAATCGCGACAGACTGTCATCGGTCCAATCAGCGCAGATTAGCTCCGCGCTAAGGAGGGGTTTGGGAACAAATGAATCACTGGACGATTCATACAGGAGTCGCTGGGATAATTAGCTAAAAATAAATGCAGATTATAAGACCATGAAAGTGTTTTTTGACCTTGCATGCATATTAGACTGTTGTTGGAGACCCTTACAACCAGGATATGACCCTATTTCATGTATAATATGGGCTCTTTAACTTTACATGACTAAAAAAGTTTTAAAACATAACATTACCTGTCTAAAAGAAATCCTTCAGCCATGGTGTCATCCTTCCTCCAGCATGCAAAAGTTACTCCAATATTGATTTAGGATTTTTAAAATCTCGTGTGCATGCGCCAATGGCGGATCTGCATTTAAAAAAGATGCGCAGATGTACAAATCTATATTTGTTTACAGACAGTTTGTGCTAATCAGAATTATGGGAATTGTCGGCCGGATACACTTTTAATTGGATGATATTTTTTTAGTTTTATGCCTTACCCAAAATATAAAAATACATTTAGATCATTTATGGTAATCATTACTACTGGAATGTGAAGAGATTTTTAACCAGCACAACAAAAATGTTCCTGAAGGCCTACTGCACCTTTAATTTGTATGTTAATAAATGCTTTATTAACTCAACTTCATCCAGTTGTGTGACCTAACCAAAAGTAAAGACTAATATTGCTTTATAAATTCCTTATAAATGACAATTAAAGATATTCTAAACAAGAAAAAAAAAGAAAACAAACAACTTTATACAATTGTATTCATTTGAAGATACACAAATTAAACTGTATCAAATAAAAACTAAAGCTTTGCAATCTTAATTAAAATAAAATTACTGTGGAGAGTTAATGCTTAACAAATAATGAATTCACTGTTGTAATGCTTAATAGATTAATAATAGTGTGTAGTTAATACCATCAATTCAATTTTTTATTGTAAATTTGGGTCTTATGGTAACAGCATAACACCTCTTTTAGCATGGGCCACCTTTGGTAAGGCATAAAAGAGATTTTTAAAAAAATGACTATCAGCATTTACTCAAATACGTTTTCACAAACCTGAAAATAGTGAGTAAATATTCATTTCTGAGTGAACTATCCCTTTACCATATGTGCAAGTATACTACCACCTTCTTTAAATACAAAGGAGCTGAAAAGGTTTCTAATTTTACCATGGATGACACTCCTCCAACAGAGGTTTTGATTCTTGGAGACCTCAAACCGCCTTAAGGAATCTATCCCTGTTATATATCACCCATTACTAAGGGCCTTCACAACCGTGCACTCATTCATTTATGTTCTCCTCTCTGTTCTACTGCCGCAAGCATCCTTTTATCGACTGTTGGGGCACACCGCTGAGATAAAGCATTAGAAAATACCCCACGCTGCCTTTCGTCGTGCAGTTTCCGCCAATCTGCATGAGTCTGAATGACCAATGACAGTGACTGGAAAGCTTCATATGTATCAAAGCCAGCACTCATAAACCTGACTCCTCATGAAGCCATTTCTTTCCTGTAAATCTGAAAAAAGAAGGAAAGATGACAGCTATGTTTTTGGAGTATCGCATGAGTTTGCGCATGCATGACATTCATGTAATGTTTGATCAGAGACTGTTTGTAATACTTTCAGGTTGCTGATTTGTGTCTTTGTCCCCCCCCCCCAAAAAAAAAAAACATCACAGAAGAGAAGTGCCAGTGCTGTCATTTGTTTTGAGTCTCGAACACTCAAGTGTCGAAATTATTTATAAGCACCGAGTTATGCGCAAACGCTGGAAAATTGGACAACACATGGGGATTCATCTCTTAAAGATCTCCGACAACTAGCTGGATTTAATTAGCTCCGTTACGACCCAACAGTCTCTGTCTTCAGTCTCTCTGCGGATCGGTTTCAAATGCCGCATTGTTTCATCCATATTTACTACTGACTGAGAGACATTAAGAGTGGGATTAGAGCTTGTGCAGGGAGTTTGATGTTGACAGAAAACTTTTGCTTTCTTCAATCACTCAGGAGAGAATTATTTCTATAGCTGAAAATGACTGGAATTTCCCCCTCTGTTACTCCCTAACCTTTCACAAGCTTGCGTAGGCTGGGTCTCAATTCACATTCTTCTGCTTCACACTAATCAGTCTGCTATGCATTAATACACATTTTAAACTGTTAATAAATCATGTATTGGTGCTAAAGACCACCCTTGATATTAACTGAACTGCAAGTCTTTAAGTGTTAGTTCATTCATTCATTCTATTCAATGAATGAATGAATCAATTCCATTCAACGCCACAGCGGAATGAACCGAAAACTTATCCAGCACGTTTTTACGCAGCGGATGCCCTTCCAGCCGCAACCCATCTCTGTGAAACATTCACAAACACACACACATACGCACGCACGCACGCACGCATGCACGCGCACACACACACACACACACACGCTACGGACAATTTAGCTTACCCAATTCACCTGTGCCACATGTCTTTGGACTGTGGGGAAAACCGGAGCACCCGGAGGAAACCCACGCAAATCCACGGAGAACATGTAAACTCCACACAGAAACGCCAGCTGAGCCGAGGTTCGAACCAGCGACCCAGCGAACTTCTTTCTGTGAGGCGACAGCACTACAGTACCTACTGCGCCACTGCATCGCCTGCTTTAAGTATTAGTTTCCTAACACTTGCTAAATTATTTCCTTTTAAAGAGGAACTATTATGCAAAAGTCCCTTTTATAAGGGGTTTAAACACCTGTGTGGCAATAGTCTGTGAATATAACTAGCTTCTAATGGTAAAGATGTATTAATTGTGATTTTTTTATAATCACACTTGATAAAACTGCAGCTCTGCACAAGAAGTTCAGCCAGAGGAGAAATGGTCATACCTAAATGAATTTGGTTTCTCTCGAGGTTGTTGTATTCATTCACTTTGGTCAATTGGTGAAGTTTGTTCCTCAATGCTGTCGCCACTGGCCTGCACATCGATGGATTTGGTCTTCAGTGATCGGACTTTCAGCAGTGAAAATTAAACCACACTGAACTGAACTAAACTGAACTTCAACTGTGAAACTGATTTGCCATTGTGTTCACGTGCTCAACAGAAATGACTGTGATTGGCTATGAAGGTCATCATTTCACCACACTTCACTGAAGTTTATCAAGTGCAAAAACAGACGAGCGATGCACCTAATGAATCTACTGATCTTCAAGGCTTTAAAATGCTCCAGTGTCCGTGCATTTGTGTTTGCTATCTGTGAAGAGCGATGAACTGCTGACCTTTACGGCCAATCACAGTCATTTCTGCTGAGAACTGGTGAATACTATGCCAAATCAGCTGATTAAAGGTTCACGAAACCCTCGAGTACTCTTTTAAGATTTTAGCAGATATGTGTGTGTTGAGCATCAGTTAAGTCCTCATAGTGTTTATATGAACACGATTATCTTTATAATTATATAAATTGTGGTTATCTGTATATGAAATTTTGAATAACAAATGTAGCAGGGTATTAAAATACTGTTTATTTCTTTGCATTTTATCTTCGTAAACTATAAAATCATGCGTCTCCTCACGGTTTGCGTCTCATTTTATGAGCAAACTGACAACAGTTGTTCACTCCCCTCCTTTTCCCCTGCTGGCCGCGCCCACTCCTGCCCTTTGCTCGTGGAGCTCCACGCCCATTATCAGTGGCGTAACGGACGTGCCCGCATGATAAGGAGGCCCCGCGTCGTCGCGATTTTCAATAATTGAAAATCCGACAACCGCAATAATCAAACTCTTGGGAACAACTGTGGTCGGAACCAAATTTCACAGGTCTGTGTTCTCTGAACACCTCTCAAGCGGTGGACTACTTCATTCTGATTGCTTGCCGCCAATGTTGCCAACTTAGCGACTTTCTCACTAGATTTAGCGACTTTTTAGACCCCCCTAGCGACAAATCTAGGGGCTTTTTTGTGTGTTATTGGAGATTTTTTATTAGACTGTCATTAGTTCATACTGTAACGTCCCTACTCTTCTCAACGAGCTGCATGTGATGCCGCCGGCCCCTCCCTTGCCTCACAGCACTGACAGGCGGCCCAGTCAGTCTTTGTACAGCAGCCTCTCCCACCTGCAGCCCGAGAGCAGATCACCCCTCTGCGTACCGACGACAAATGATTTAGCACAGGCAGTTTAAAGGTATTTCCCTTGTACAGTCAAACCGATCTACTTCTTTATTTTAACAATTTTTTTGGACCATTTATTCTTTTCTTGTTCACAATCACAGATATTTTAGTGACAGTAATCTGAACTTGTCTGAGTTTATTACATATGAGAGATTACTGCACATTCACTAACGTTACACATCTATAATGATATACTGTATTCAAACAGCAATAAATTTAGTTAAATAAACATGCTTATATAAAGTGTAGTGCAATTATAAATACCCCTTTATTAACCATAGGCTGTTAAACAAACAAATGGTAGAACGTGACGACGTCAGTGATATGCAAATTGACGTATGACGTATCCCCCCCCACTTCATCAGGGGGCCCCGTCAGCGATTCCTGCAGGGGGGCCTTCGCATTTTGCGCTACGCCACTGTCCATTATGATGCATCTTTTGAAAAAATTCTGAGGTAGACCAGAACCGAAAGTGGGGGGGGTCATGACCCTTTAAGAATGCGTTCAGCGGTATTTAAATGTTAGCGGGAAATGGACGTTTTTAAAACTTCAGTACCGGGACAACACTATTACAGACAACATGAGAGTGTTCTACAGAGGACCACATTGTTTTATCGCTCACAGTGTTACATAGGCTGAAGCACAGAAGTGTCCTTACAGTGTGTACCTGGAGCCATGAACTAAAGTCTAGGAGGACACTTAAGCGAAATGAAACTGAACTGAATGATTGTAAAGTGATGTTTACACCATTTCTGCATTTTGAAATGGCAGCAACAGCTTGAGGTTTGTAGTACACAGCATGTTGTTGCAATGTTTTCAGTGCTGATCCTATACTTTCAGGTTTCTTCTCGACGCAGCCTCACTTTCTTTCTATAAAATGGCGGCCGCATGAAATAAGCGCATACTATATGACTAGTCTGTGGACTACAGTGACGTTGCAGGGCTTTTATTTTTGAAATAGTGTGTGAAAACAGTTTGTCTCTGTGTGTGGCTCAAATTTACTCTGTGCAATAATCAGCAGTTAATTACTCCTATTATGTAGAAGTGTCAACCAGCCCCGCTGTCTCTGTTGGTATGGGAGAGAAAGACACATCATTATGGTCTGTCACAAAACCACACAACTAATGTATGGCACATTTTTCTGTCACTGACGGTTTTCTTCTCTGTGTGTCACAGCTCTGTCTTTTTACACTAACTAACAGGTCAGGAACGCTGTGGTTTGTTTGATCACTCAGCTCCAGCTATTTTCTCACATTGTCATTTGGTCTTATTTAGCAGTATATCAGCTTTCCTCACCCAGTTGGGGATTTATTCCACAGTTCTTACAACTCTTATCCATTTTTATATTCAATTCATTTTATGTTCATTTCTATAACGCTTTTACAATGCAGATTGTGTCAAGCAGCTTAACATGGAAGTGCTAGTAAATTGAAACTGTGCCAGTCCAGTTTTCATGGTTAAATTTCAGTTTAGTTCAGTTCAGTGTGGTTTAAATTTCACTGCTGAAAGTCTAAATACAAAATATGTAAATGCAAGTGACAATGAATAAACATCCTTAACTGGCAAATGTTGTAATTTTTATATAAACAATATGCATTCTGTGATTCTGCAATATGCCTTTAACTGCGACTGCATTAAACGATGGCACCATTTCATCTACATGACTGATTATAGAACAATAACAATGACCACTGTATTACATTAGTGCTTTACAGTATATTATCGCTTCATTTATGGCCTGTTTCCACTGAGTGGTACAGTGCAGTACGGGTCACCTTTATCAGGCTTGCATTTCCACTTCCAAAAAAGTACCAATGGTGTGGTGTATGACTGAAAGTTTCAGTTTACGTCCTTCTCGCTCGTTCACATATCATGCAAGAAATAGTTCTTACAAAAACAGATGCTTTATACACATAAATGCTTGTGTATATATGTTCATTACTAGCCTTTCTATGAACATGATTAGATTATAACTGCAGATCAATGATGCAAAATAAGGTGTGTGATATAGCCCACAGTAATGTCTGCAATTATTTAAAATAAATAAATAAATAAATTGCAATAAATGAACACATATAGACTCTTACAGTCTCTGATATGTTACCAATTATAGAAAACTACACACAGCGTACATTTAGTACTTATTTCGCTACAAAAACAACACGCAACATAAACTGTAGCCAACAGTCAGTGCAAACCTCTCATCTGTGCCTTTAATCTTCACCAGCACATATTACCACTTGTTAGAAAGTAATTCCTTCATTCTGAATCCATAACAGTCCAAAAGATGATGATAATAGTTTAACATGGCAGTTTTTTCATGTTTTAGTTTGCTGAAAGAATCATTTGCTGTTTTGTATTTTCGAGCATCTCCTTTGTTTTTAACGTTACACTCTAGAGTTTGTCCATTTCTGAAAGGATCAGATGCCAGAAGCTTGCGATTTAGATGGACTTGTAAACAACTACCGCGCACATGCTAGATTCTGCTCTTCTTTTTGGCTTTGTGGCTGTTCATCAAGACAACCACAAGGTTTGTTTAAGCTTGGGTCGACCATGGCTTGTTATTATATGTATATAGTATTCTGGTGTAATGTCTCGGCTGTGTATTTAAAAATGGTACTTCCTTTGTTTTTATTCTCCTGGCTTGTGTACAAGCTAGTGAGGTATCTCTGTATACCAATAGCTTACAGCTGCGCGTCTCTCTCCGCCTTTTGGTATCCTTTTGTTGTGCTAGGTACGCTTTGGAAAGGGTATCAAAAACAGTGTATAAAAAATGGTATGGTATGGTTCACTTTCAGGTACCTTCTGACAGTTGAAAAGACCATTAAGCGAAGCAAACCGAACCGTACTGCATCGTACCACTCAGTGGAAACGGGACATTATAGATACAGTTGAAATCAGAATTATTAGCTCCCCATTTTTTTCTTCTGGAGAAAGTCTTATTTGTTTTATTTCAGCTAGAATAAAAGCAGTTTTTAATTTTTTTTAAAACCATTTTAGGGTCAAAATTATTAGCCTCTTCAAGCTATATATATATTTTCAATAGTCTACAGAACAGACCATCATTATATAAAAGCTTGCCTAATTACCCTAACCTGCCTACTTAACATAATTAACCTAGTTAAGCCTTTAAATGTCACTTTAAGCTATATAAAAGTGTCTTGAAAAATATGTAGTAAAAAAATTATTTACTGTCATCAGAGGCAAAGATAAAATAAGTTATTAGAAATGAGTTATTATAGAAATGTGTTGAAAAAAAATCTTCTCTCCGTTAATCAGAAATTAGGGAAAAACTAAACAGATGGGGCTAATAATTCTGACTTTAACTGTATAAATATAAATAAATAAATATATATCCTAAAATCATTAATCCTAAAAGCATTAAAAATAAATGTGAAAATGTCTGAAGGACTAAAAAAAAAGAAAAGGTAGTAGCATGTCTGACTCTGAACATGATGAAAAGTCACCGGCGTCCGTCTCTCGCTCTCATCTGATCTCCTCCACTGGTTCTCAATCAAAACTGACACCCAAGAGTGCTCCAAAATAAATCAGCTCATCTCACCCACACTCCAATAATCCTTCCGCTAGTGCAGTGAGAGTGCGAGAGAGCTACTGTTTAAAAGAGGGGTTAACCATGAAACCATCAGCATTGCTCATTCATATTTCTGGACCGCCAAGCCTAATTAAATTGAAGTCACTTGGCTGAAGGTCAAAACTGACATTCCATTACAAACCACTAATTACTAAAACCAGTGCTTTCCAATTGCTTTTGTCTAATTATGCAGTACATTAGTCGCATTGTAGAATTAAATCCAACACTTATATTAATTATACATGTAATTATTTGTATTGCATTTATAAGCAGTAATATTTGTAATAGAATAATTATCATTTATGTATGTGTTATTATTATTATTATTATTATTATTATTATTTTTTTTTATTATTATTATTATTATTATTATTATTATTATTATTATTATTATTACTATTAGCAATAGTGTCAATAGTAGTAAATCATCCTTATTATTATTGCTATAATTATTATTATTATTATTAATATTATTATTATTATTATTATTATTGGTAGAAGTAGTAGTCATATTTCATATATTTAACTATTATTATATTATTTATTTATTAATATTATTATCATTGTGATTATTATTATTTTTATCAACAAATAAGTATGCTTTAATAAATATTTTCCAGAGCCAGGCAAAACTATATATACGTCTAAAAGATTCATGAAAGCTGTTCTTCAGTTAACACATGCAAGCAAATCTAGACATGAGCCCTGCCTAGATGACTTGATACTTTGCTGAAGTGAACTTTGCAAAAGTAATATGCACACTTTTTTTTTGCTCATAGAGCGAGTATATAAATACAGTGGTATGTGGGCGAGTGTTTCTTCACGCACAGGAGTGACAGAGATGACAATGAATGGCACTAACATCATTTTCTGGCAGTCGACTGGTATCCTCCAGAAATAACCTCCGCCAGTGTAACTAGCACAGATCACAGTGTGCTTCACTGCACTTTAAGGGGCTTTGAGTGTGGAAGAGTTTGTGTGTCCTCGTGATAAGCTGAGCTGAAGCTTAAGGGATGCAACATGAATCTTTGAATGCTTTGCATATACATCCACATCCATATATAAACTAGATTCCTCGCAGAACATCACAAGATAAATAAATAAAAAGAAAAAACTAAATATTGGCTTATTTATTTTAAATATATATATTTCACATTTTATTAAGATTATAATAATTATTATTATTGTTAGTAGTAGTAGTAGCCGTAAAATAATAATAAAACTTAAACAATACTAGTGATCTGATTTTGTTAAACATATATTGATGTTCACCTTTGTGACCCTGGAACACACAAAAACAATCTTATGTTCCATGTTTTTGACAATAGCCAAAAATACATTGCATCTGTAAAAGATATAGATTTTTAAATATCTTTTAGATTAATAAAATTAGATTAATTTAGATTAATAAAATTATGCAGACCATGATCAAATTTCCTACTGTAAATATATCAACGCGTTTTATTAGTAATATGCATATTTGCTGCTTTGAAGTTCGGAAACCGGAAGTTGCTGAGACATATTTCAGTATCTTGAGCCTGGCTTTTTTCAAGGCTTTTCCTTCATTCATCAGTTGGTGAAGTTTGTGGAACATGTGGAGCTGCGCATTGTTGGATTTGCTCTTCAGTGTTTTGGCTTGCAGCAGTGACATTTCTATCACACTGAACTAAACTAAACTGAACTTCATCTGTGAAAACTGGACTGAAACAGTTTCAATTTGCCAAAATATTTGTTAAGCTGCTTTGACACGATCTACATTGAAAAAGCACAATAGAAATCAAAATAAATGAAACAAAATTAAATGTACTTCCAAATGAAGTGGACTATTGAGCAATGGTTTTTTTGTGCACTATTCTCTAATAGCAAACTAATGGAAGGAGGGGAGTGGTTAACGATATTGTGGCTAAAGCCGTCAAACTGATCAACAGGGAAGGACCACCACTCCAAAAGCAGAAGCAAAAGGTCAGATTTTGACTGAAGATTACCAAGATAACAAACCTTTCTTTAAATTAATATTACTGTATATGGATTAATAACAATGTTTGCTAGCATATATTCATATATATATATATATATATATATATATATATATATATATATATATATATATATATATATATATATATATATATATATATATATATATATATATATATATATATTCAACTTAATATCCAGATATTCAAATAGTTGTACAGTACATCAGCTAAATATTCTCCTATTGTAAGCTAACAATGCATAAATCGATGGAAGGTATTTATTTAGCTTTCAGCTGACAAAAAAAGGTACTTATGATTGCTTTTATTGGTCCAGGATCACATATTTTTGTATTAAAATAGAATCAACTAACAAGTTTATAAATAATTAAAACTGATGACTGATATTGATGTTCTACAGAAAAAGCTAAATAAAAAGAACATGATTCTTATATAATGTTATTGTGTAATTAATGAATATTTGATCACATGAACAATACATAAGTTACAGTGCCGTCTAAACTTGTATAAATATCAATATAAATCCCTACTACTCTTGGTCCATGTAATAATATCAAAATATATAACTTTTGATATTGTTAATTTATTAATGGATACTGAAATGAATGATAATATAAATGCTTTAAATTATTAGTGGTTAGCACTATCGCTCCACAGCAAGAAGGTTGCTGGTTCAAGTCCCAGCTGGACCAGTTGGCATTTCTTTGTGGAGTTCACATGTTCTTCTCGTGTTGGCGTGGGTTTCCTCCAATTGCTCCCGTTTTCCCCACAGTCCAAAGACATGCAGTGTTGGTGAATTTAATAAACTAAATTTGCGGTAGTGTAAGTTTGTGAATGCATGTGTATGAATGTTTCCCAGTATTGAGTTGTGGCTGGAAGGGCGTTTGCTATGTAAAATTTTTGCTAAAATAGTTGGCGGTTCATTCCGCTGTGATGACCTTTGAAAGATTAGGCCATAGGAAAATAAATAAATGAATGAATATTATTTTTGCACACATGAACTAATACACAGTTAAAGCATGAACGAAAACAGATTGTTGTTGAGCTCTTTCAGTTTTTTTTTAATGACTAAGCAGAAGTAAACAATAAATCAAACCTAAGATTACATCTAGCTCTTCCTCCATTAGCTCAGATTTAATCTAGACCGAACTGAACCCTCACAGTGAAGAAAGCAACATCATACGGCTAAGTGTTATTGTTATTCTAATGATGACATGGTGTACTTAACACATCTGTTATAAATCACTCATTACAGCACAACACCATCCTCACTCCATCTCCCTTTAGCCTTTATTATTCCAATACAGAGGCAAGAAAGCTTTTATCATGAATGCACAGTAACACACATATCGTTTAAAGACAACATATCTGAGGCTAACACATGAGAAGCGCATGAATCTCTACCGACATGAGTAAACATCTATACCGAGTCCATAAACGCTCTAGCAGGTCAACGAGATTTTAAAGCAACCCTCTACTTAGCACTTGTAAAGTAGCTGCTTGCAGGAGATTGGAGGAGCGTGCTGCTGAAAGCTCTCCTGGCAGAAAGAAAAATTGCTTGCATCCGCCTTTAACTCACCCAAGCTGTGAACTGATACCTGTCGTCTCTGATCTTTTCATTTTTTTGCCTTTCTGAATGCACAGCAGAGGCCCAGGAGAACTATTATACATCATAGGAGCAGACTTTCAGTTATCTTAAGAAATACGTGACTCGGATTGAAATCGAAAAGGTAAAGTAGATGCAAGGAAAGAACTGTGAAGAGATAAATTCTTTGTGTTTACCGTAAATGTTGAGTAAAGCATAATTTACTCACCCTCTCATAATTTATTTTCTTTTACAAAGAAAATTGTGGAGAACTGTTTTTAGTTGAATTTTTTTTGCTATTTTAGAGCTTTATTGAATATGATTTTTTTCCCCAAAAAAATTATTTATGTACAGTGGTCAGCATAATTGAGTACACCCCTTTTAAAAAATAATATTTTTATCCATTTCTGTGAATATAGTCAACAATGCATTTAAACAAAACAGATTTATTAACCTGATATATTTATTATTAATTAATTTATAATATTACTAACTAATATTACTAAGTAACTAATAATATTTTAGTCATCAAACATATTTAGTAATTGAAAGATAATACAATTAATTTCAATCAAAATATTAAAGAGAAAAAAAAATTACAACCTACAAAATTTCAACTAAATTTGTCAATTTTTTCTTCTCTTGATTTTTCCTCTTTTTTTAAATTTGTATTTAATAGTTTTCTATAACATACATTTGGGTGTACAAGTTTTTGGATTCAGATTTGGCTTAAGTACTGACTAATCTAACGTATATGCACAAATATAATATTGTATAGGTTCCTATTAAAAATTTGAATTAAAAGATAGATTTGTGAGGGTTGTCCTTGTATATTCTGATCACTGTAGTCGTTTGTAGCAAATTTTGCTAGTATTTCAGTTAAAAACATTATTTGTTTATTTTACATTAATTTAGTAAGTAGGCTACATCTGACTTATTGTAAAAACATGAATATGCTTTTAATGGAATACTGTAAAACGAAAGATACCTGGATAACAGTTACATATACAACAAAGGACCTGAAATTCACAGAATTTCCTGTGACACTTTTTATGTATTTTTGTTGTAATTTTTTGTTTGTTTTATTTAGTTTTATACATTCACTTATCAGTTTATTTAGTTTTATACATTATAATTTAGTGTTAAGTTGATAAATTAATGTTTCTTGCATTATTTTAGTGTTTTTTATTACCATAATGGTGCAGGTAGCTGTCTGAATGATTGGTAAAATAGATTGGTGTACTATCATTGTATTAGTCAATAAAATATGGTAATTTGCTGTTTCTTTAGAAATTTTGGCTATCAATCTTAAAGATTTTTTTTGTTTGTTTTATTTAATTAATTTTAAGTCTAGAATAATTACAGGGTTATATTTCTTTCATGTCTTCAAATTATCATCAAAAAGTTTCTGTTTTAACTCTGAACATATAATTTCTCTTTAAAAAAAAATAGTAAAACATGGAAACAGTGATGGCTTAAACAAAAATTAGACGTTTGATATACCCATCCAATTTGGTAAAATGTTCTAAATTACACACTGAACAATCATTCATTCATTCATTCATTTTCTTTACGGCTTAGTCCTTATTTTTTAATCAGGGGTTGCCACAGTGGAATGAACCGCCAACTTATTCAGCATCTGTTTTACGCAGCGGATGTCTTTCCAGCCGCAACCCATCACTGGGAAACATCAATACACACTCAATAACACTCATACACTACGGCCAATTTAACTTACCCAATTCACCTATACCGCATGTCTTTGGATTGTGGGGGAAACCGGATCACACAAAGGAAACCCACGCGAGTGAACAAGGGGAGAACATGCAAACTCCACATAGAAATGCCAACTGACCCAGCCGAGGCTCGAACCAGCGACCTTCTAGCTGTGAGGTGAATGTGCCTCACTGTGCTGCCCCTTCACACTGAACAGTAAATTACTTTTTTTTTTTTTGGTTTTCAATCAATCATTTGTTTTTAGGAATAAAGTGAGACAATAATATAATATAATATAATATAATATAATATAATATAATATAATATAATATAATATAATATAATATAAAATAATTTTATATATTGTAATATAATATATAAAATAATACATTATAAAATAATATAAAATATGTTTATTTTTTAGCATATTTTTTATTGATTCGTTCAGAGATACATTTTTGTTGTTGTTTTTAATGAGGAAAAATGGGAGTGGACCATAGATAAAGTATCTGACCAAGATCTACTAAAGACCTTACAAAAGTCAATACCAAGCTGATAAAGAAAACTGCAGCAGTACAAGTAAACAAAAATGACAAGGATAATCTTGTACTTCTGTTATTTATAGTCTCAGATTATATACACAGATATCCAATCAGATCTGAAGAGGGTTTTAAAAGTAAATAAATAAATAAATAGAAATCTCCTGCTAGGTAAGATGTTGATTAAACATAATAGTAATGGGCTAATCTTTATCCACTGTGATCGTTACGCACAGACCTGCATCCAACCTGCTTAATTGCAGGTTTAAACCGCTTTAAGTGTTTACAAAAAGAAAGCCACTTAATCTCTGTCGGTGAGTGACAAATTAAGTGTCAATTATTACCGAAAGAAACAAATACGTCGCAGGCCTTTGTGGTTCTACATAAGTTAGGGCACCAGGTCCAAGAAAACATGAATTCAATGGATTTTTACCCCCTCATTGAATGTACCTGTCAAATGAACCTACATCAATTGTGTGCTTTGTCAATCAGTGATTCCTAAAACAGGAACATCTGCTTTGATCTGCTCTAAAGTGATAAGAGCGAAAAAAAAAAAAATCAAGTGGGCTTACTTTGAACTTCACTAATCCAATTAAGAACATCCAGAATCATTATCATTAGAGAAGAAGAAATGAATGAATAATTGAGATATACTCAAACAATAACAGCCTCCAAATCTGCTCCCTATCTACTGTATAGTGCACTGTGTGAGTCTGCCATTTTGCAGTGGACTGCGAATGTATACTCTACATTTATTTATTACTTTTGACCCACAATCCTCTCTGATTTTGAGAGTACATCCAAAAGGCAATTTCCAAAAATTCAATGCTTTTTGACAAAACAGAAAAAATAAGTTCAAACATGGCTAACGTGGACACAGGAGAAACCACTTTTTGTTTATAATTTGAGCTGCTTAAATTTAAAGCATTTGAAAAATGTGTAAATAAGTCAGAAGTCAGATTTATTAGCCCCCTGCATTATTAGCCCCCTTTTAATGTTTCCCCCAAATTCTGTTTAATAAAGGGAAGATTTTTTCAACACATGTCTAAACAATAATAATTTATAATAATAATTTAATAACTCATTTCTACTAACTGATTTTTTTTATCTTTGCCATGATGATTAAATTATATTTAATAAGATATTTTTCAAGATACTTCTATATAGCTTAAAGTGACATTAAAGGCTCAACTAGGTTAAATAGGTTAACTAGGCAGGTTATGGTAATTAGGCAAGTATAACAATAATTATATTGTATAACAATGGTTTGTTCTGTAGACCATCAAATAAAATATATAACTTAAAGGGGCTAATAATTTTGACCTTAAAATGGTTTTTAAAAAAATTAATAGCTGCTTTTATTGTAGCCAAACTAAAACAAATAAGACTTTCTTTGGAAGAAAAAATATTATCGGACATACTGTGAAATTTCCTTGCTCTGTTAAACATCATTTGGAAAATCTGAAAAAAATAAAATAAAATAAAATAAAAAAAGGGCTAATAATTCTGACCTCAACTATATATATATATATATATATATATATATATATATATATATATATATATATATATATATATATATATATATATATATATATATATATATATATATATTAGGGGTGTTACGATACATGCATTCAACCTAGACCATCACAATACGAGGCTCAAATACAGACAGTCTAAATCACATGGTGTTTAACAAATGCATTGCTGCAAAAGACGCAAATGTATAATAGTTCCGCACATCAATCAAACAATAAAAATATATAATACCACCTCATCAATGTAAGCACGTACAGTCTGTGAGTAAGTGGGTGGCTTCTCTTCACACATACAGTAATATATAACAGTTGTTGTCCGCTGTATATAAATATATGCACAAAATAGTTTTTTTATTTAAAAATGCAATCAAAAGTTAAATAAGCATTACAAGAAGGTGTTTCATTCTCTCTATTATCAAATATTACAATAAATATGACAACTAAACAGTGGCATTCAATTTATAAAGCCAAAGAGGATATATTGCAGGATGGCCGCTGTAATACCCATGACCACATTGTCCAGGGACAGACTGTTCTCTGGCTCATACTAATTTACGTCATAGTCTGAATTCGCTCACTCATTTTAATTCCATCTTTTCTGAAAATCTACACCAGCCTGTTACAAACAAAAATCATGTATTTTCTAATGATTTTTATGGAAACTGTATTGGTCCAGCGGGTCTTTACTGGTAATGTTGGTGGCATGTTAAAAACCAATAAATCCTAATGTCCCGAAGCACATTAAAAACCATTAAAATGTAATAATGTTTTAGGGTCAGAATTGTGAGGTTTGTAATATTTTAATAATATTTGCAGTGAAAACCATTATTCATACACCAATTCATACTAGCCTGACAATCATCTGACTTTCACCAGTTTTGACTCACCAGCTAGTGGCCAGGTGAATTTTCCCCACATGTAGAAGGTAAAACAGCATCATTCTGTATAAAATCATGTGCAAGTCTTCCAGCAAAAGCCAGGATTTCTGCAGTGAAGGCATTTCTAAAAGAAAGGTAAGAGAGGGGTAAGTAGTATCTCAGACCTCTGCTGAACTTCTTTATCTTTATTGGCTGTCTATGATGAGTAATAAACAGACTCATGTTTAATTCAGACCAAAGATTTTTTTGGCAAATCTCCGGTGGGACTCCAAGGTATCCAGCATTGAGCAGAACCACATGGAGAGAGGAGGAATGACACAGTGTTTGGAAATGACAGGAGGGTTCTGGAATGTCGGAATGGTTCTTATCTCATGCACGTTCTGCCGGAGAACATCTGGGTTGAACCAGGTGTCTTCAGTTCACTCAAAGAACTGTCTTTGTGTTTCTTTCTCTCTCACTCAAACAGTAAGGGTTTAGATTAGTACAAACTAGCTTCAAGTGTTTACTGGTTTGGAAGTTAAACTAATTTTATCAACTAAGGTAGGGTGATGTGGACATATCATAATATTTTCTGGTATTAATTGCAATAATGATATCTAAGTTGATAATTAAAATGGTTCCGCTTATAGTCTTCCATTTTGTTTTTCATTTATTTATTTTAAACCAAATAAAAACCATTAAAGGTTATGAGCAAATGTAACACAATATGTTTCATTCATACCAGAAATTAGAGGGCGCCCTTGCGCTTAAAAACGACACATATGCACAACAGAAATAAATACATCAACAATCCCTGCAACTGAGGAAAGACGGAAATTGATAAATAGATCAAGCATGAACACATTAAGCAAATAATTGTGGCGATTTCGGGTTTATTTGTTTTTAAAGCCACCCTGAGTATTTTATAAGTATAACATATATTTATAATCCAATGCTAATCAACCTAATGTTAACATTTATCACTGGAATGCTTTAAAATAGTATGATTTCTTCTATGTTCTTGTGCATAACACAGAAAAAAAAGATCTTTCAAACACTCAACTGATGTTTATGAAGTAAATTTGAAGTAAAAGTACAGTATTTCAGTCAATATCTACAAGCATTGGCTAATACACACAAACTGTATCACTACTGCAGTGCATTTATTTATTTGTTGTACTGTTATTATCACAGGAAAACTTTTTAGATTTTATTCATTCATTCATCTTCTTTTCAGCTTAGTCCCTTTATTAATCTGGAGTCGCCAAAGTGGAATGAACTGCTAACTTATCCAGCATATGTTTTACGTAGCGGATGCCCTTCCAGCTGCAACCAATAACTGGGAAACATTCATACACACTCATTCACACACATACAGTAAGGACAATTTAGCCGACCCAATTCACCTACAGTGCCTGTATTTGGACTAGTGGGGGAAACCGGAGCACCCGGAGGAAACCCACGCGAACGGGGAGAACATGCAAACTCCACAAAGAAATGCCAACTGACCAAGCCGAGGCTCGAACCAGTGACCTTTTTTCTGTGGGGCAATTGTGCTTCCCACTGCGCCATCATGCAGCCACTTTTTTATTCCATGTGGATAATTTTATATTGCAAATGTTCGCATCCGCAGTAGTCACATCGCAAAGATATGCAATGTTGAATTTGAATTATAGTTATGGAATTTAGATGAATTATGTATTTGGTCTAGTTTCTAGTCCAAATATTTCAAAGCGAAAACCAGATTATTTCACTTGCAACACTGGCAGATAATTTAGCTTGTTTTTAAGAAACTTAATTTTTGACTTATTTCTTCAGACGGTGACAATTAAACAATATTTTTACTTGCTCTAAGAATTTATTTATTTATGTATTTATTTATTTTTTAATATTTGGACTGGATACAAGACAAAACAAAGTAAGAAAAGCCGTTTATTTCCTATTGTGGTTATTCAATATTAGTACCTGCATACAGTTAGGGTGATTTCATACCTGTTGATCGATTTGTTTGTCCCGAAACAGCAATTAAAATTGTGACAAAATTGTTTCTAAACGGACTAAAAGAGCTAAAACAAGTCACGTGCGAGTAGGCATGGGTCGGTAAGATGCTAATAGTATGATAGCCTTGGATAAAAATATTACAGTTTCACGGTATTGTGATTACTGCTCTAAAATATGTTCTTTTAAAATGTCTGGGTAAAAAGCTAAAATTTTTTCCAATCTATTTTATTTTGAGAAACATTTTAAAATATTTTTGGGCAGTAAACATGTCAGGCTGAATAATAAAAATGAATCATTGACTTCTGCTGTCTTCATTTGTTTCAAAAACAGATTTCTGTACAAATTAAAATGGCATCTTCGGATATCTTTTCTAAAAAAATCAAAGAAAAAAAAAGTAAATAAAAAATCTTACACATACCTTAGAAACAGTATAGCAGAATCCCAGTATCCCATGCTTACGTGTGAGTAAACTCTCGTCACATTGTTTTCAGTTTGTCACGAGTTTCAGTTTATTTTCAGAGTCCCGCTCAGCTGTCATGCATCCTTATTTTAGTTATGACGATAAGCAATAAGACAATACAAGCGAAAAGCTGCGGTTTCATTTTGAATGGTGACACTCACAAACATCATCACCAAAGATAAATCAGAGGTAAGACTTTCTCATACATAGTAGTTGGCTTATGCATTATAGGCTTAACATTATATAGAGAAAAAAACAAAAGTTAAACAATACTGCTGTTCAGTCAATGTTACTAATGGACAAACAGCTCTCGTTAATAGTTCAGCATGCTTTCACTTTTATATTTGACTTGAAATGCACATTTAGCGGTACAAATGATGACTTCCCGGCCTAATCATCATCCTTTCTTCATATAGTCATATATGCCTATTACATATCTATGACACACTGTGATATAGCCTGGTTCGGATTGTATTACTTTCTCACTACAATCGATCCTCAGTCAGGCAATATGGGACAGGTTGTTGGATCCTAGAGGGATTGCAGGATTCCCATATGCCAAACGAATCTCGCTAACTGGGCAAACGCGCCAGGTTCTGAAACAAAAGTCTCGATGTTAAAGCCCCCTTAAACTCACCAGAAAACTATCAAATAGAATTTAGCTTGTTCGAATTACTTATTTAAAATGAGCTTAAACAACACAATTCTTGAGATTTCATTGGGACAACTTATTTGTTTTAGGTTCACTCCATTTAAATTTGTAAAAACTAACAAGTTACCTTAATTCCTTCATGTTGTCCCAGAACAAATTGATTGTGTAAAACACAGCATTTTTAAAGTGTAGTGCTATTAAATCTATCTTGTGAAACGGTATTTATATCACAATATTGATCACAGAAAATAAAATATCGCATTATCAGATTTTTCCAATATTGTGCAGCCCTATTGCAAATGATAATAATTATCACCTTTCCTGACCTCAATATAGGCTAAATGGGCTGTATGTACAACTCAAATGATTATTACTGTCGAGACTACTGGCCATTAAATGAACTCAGACAACAACTGCTTAAAAATATTTTGCACAAATAATGTCAATAAAATCATCATCTACTTTAATGCATTCCAGTGTTATTTTTTACAATGCATTTTGCTGTCTGGGCAAAACTTATATTTCCTTAATTTTTTTGAAGAAGTGAGAACATAATAAATCATTTTTTATTTTTTAGATAGTTTATCCCTTTAAGAATGTTTGTAAAGTCTATGGAAGGGCCTTTTTTGGGGATTAGAATGCAGATCGAGCCATGTAGTTTTGCATCAGAGCATCTTTTGTGAGATGCCATTAAAAGGAAGGGATTAAGATGATTATTTTTTACCCCATTGGTCTTAAAGCTTATTGCTTACGGTTTTAAAATACCACCTTTACCACTGCAGTAAATCCCTATTATGCTGTAGTTGCTTCAACTGAAAGGAATTGGCCACCTCAAACATGTGCATCCATGTACAGTAAACAACAATAACAACAACAACAACAACAACAAAAATGATCTTTGGTGTTTCTCAAGTTAATTTTGTCCTCATAAAGAACACTTGCGTACAGTTGACGGCAAAGTCACCAGACATAGTCTAGCAAATATTTTTATTTATTTTTTTTATTGTATTGCATCTTTAAGGGACATGCAGGTTGCATTACTGTAAATCTAACATACTTTAAGAACTCATGAGCTACGACAGCATTTATCACAGACACAAACATTTGGCAGAATGCCTGCATTCTTTACTCATTCTTCAGGTGACAGATTTATCATTGGTGCACGTTGTCAAACAAATCCCTAAACAATATATTTTAGCAAAGAGATTGAGAAAGCCCACCACCTATAATCCCATCAATGAATCATATGAATCTGTTGACTTTAAGACTAGAGTTCTCAACCCACTATTCAGAAACACCCCCATAAAACAAGAATGAGAAAAGCCACAGTGGACATCTGCAGCATTCAGCTGATATCAGCAAAATAAATCAGGAATGAAGGGTAAAAGAAGATTCTACCATTATTTACATACTGTCATGTCACTGCTATCTTCAGTTTATTTCAGCATATTAAAAAAAGCCACACAGCTACTGCAAACATATTAAGTAAATAAGTAAAATTTGTAAATAAGAGTTCTCATACAGTTATCATATGGCTTCAAATTACTTTTATGATATGGTAACACAGATTTTATCTACTGTCAATATATTAAAAACAGGCCTATAAAACCTTTATCAGGTAAACAAAACATACTAATTGTCCATAAAACAAGCAGTTCTTTACTAAATCCTAGAAAGGTTTCATGCTGTTTATAATATTCACAATCATAATTTCAAAATTTTCTTGTTTTGCTAAATAAGAGACAGACATGCGCTATACACAAATCCATGTTCTGGGAAAATATTTACATGCAATTCTGAGTGTGCTTCTAACAAGTGAGTTGGACTTGACACAGCACATGTAGGACACACTTTTATTTCCATATGCACCATACACTTTCTCATAAGCACTCCATGTTCCTTGGAAAACCTTGTGCAATCCTGAGTGTGCTTCACACGGGATAGTGGGTTTGATAAACCACATGTGGGAGACACACTCTTTCCTCTCTGTATGCACCATACATTTTCTTATAAGCACTCCATGTTCCTTGAATAACACTGTGCAATCCTGAGTGTGCTTCACACAGGTGAGTGGGCTTGATAAACCACCTGTAGGAGACACATTTATTCCTCTCTATATGCACCAGACACTTTCCTACAATGACTCCATTACAAGAATTGATTTTATCTTCATTTGTAAGTTGATTTGGATAAAAGCATCTGCTAAATACAAAATGCCATCACCATGAGTTCAAACTGAACGTTATTTGCTACTATTACTTGTTATTCACAGCCTATACAGGTTCTGTTCACTTAAATAGACATCATTGGTGTGCCTGTGTGTGTCCTCTTTATAGTAAACAAACAGTACGTCAGCTCACATGTGATTTTATAGCCTTATAATTACAGTATGTGAAACTTTTAACACCATGTGTCCATGTTGCTGAGCAACGTATATAAAGCAATGTAAAGATTTTTGCGACCGTTTTTATGCTTCTTTCATGACCGGCAAAATAAAATTGGCTGAATCATAGAAAAGCTAAATTCAGATTGTGCGTAAAGTTGAATCGAGATTGCCATCTTTTTTCGATTAATCGTGCATATATATATATATATATATATATATATATATATATATATATATATATATATATATATATATATATATATATATATATGTGTGTGTGTGTATGTATATATATATAGTGTTGGGCAGTAGCATCGATACAAGTAGTGACGGTACTAGCTTAACTACATTTTTCAGTAGCATGGCGGTATTATCAAATCAAAAAGCTTTTCAGTAGCGAAGCTATTCCTTTTTTTTTTGTCAAGTAGTGCAGTAGCATCCACACAAGCTACATTAACTGATCGAGGATCAATAAGTGACAGAGATGTAAAGCTGGTGTCTAGCCAATTAAAGTGAATCAATATGATGGCACGAATGAAGATTTCATCTTTTTCGTGTTTAATGGTGGTCAACAACAAACTTTTTGGTGCGTTACTCCCACCTCTCGCTCCGGTCGGTGACGTCGCCAACCAATTATGCCAACACAAAATTTGCTTGATGGAAAGATGACTGAGGAAGGGGAGTTATTTCTAAAGCAATATTCCTTGTGACTATACCATAAGCAATACATTTTAAGATGCAATAACGTTGATTCTGATGTTGTGCTCAAGAAATACTTTAGTAATTTATAGTGATAGATAGACAGACAAACAGACAATATACTACAAGTATACTATAGTAATTACTAGTTACTAATGTTACTACATTATGTAATGTAATTCATCAATGAAGGGTTGTAATTATATACAATAAAATGCTTATTCCTAAATTTTTGTTTCTATAATATTTTAAATGCATAACACCTGGTTTTATTGGATTATTTGTTTTAGCTGTTATATACTGTAATTTGTTTCTGTTTTGTACAGCATATTAATTGCAGTAAATAATTGAACTGAACAATTATGTTTCATTGACAGATCAGATATGATTGACTTTTTTGCTTGAAAATTGCTAAAATAGCTTTTGACTAACATTGAGTAAAACATTAAGAAATATATAATTCCAATTGCACACAGACATACTTAAGGTTCTAAAAAACAATATCTTGTAAAAACACAACTGTAAAAGTATTTGATTAAGCTAATGGCCAACTCAAACCATTGGCTCTTTAATCAAATATTTTATTTTACTGCGCTTTACACAGATTGTGTTCTTTTAATACTTTCCTCTCCACAAAAGGCTTGAGTCTGTCCAACTTTCATTTTAGTGGCTTAAGTGAGGGCTGGGATTTAAACAGCACGAGTTCATGGTGAGGCAGACCTGTGGTAAATCTGTCAACGCCGCACCACACAGTAGAGCTGTCCGCCCTGATTTACACCCTGTTGGAAATGATGGACAGGCATTCGGTTAGACAGCCCAGTCTCGGGTACTTCCAAAGAGAAAGACTGGTGATCACAGTCCACCCGAGTGGAAACGAGTGGGAGAAGGTGCACAGGGTGACTTGGAGAAAATAATAAACATTCCCCACAGTCAACAGGATGCTGGATTAGAAGCGGTGCCTGCTGGGTTTTATGGAACACAAAGATACAATCAGTGTGGTTGTGGGCTTTTCTTTGATAGCAGTGGTTTGGAGCCGATTTTGGGAATGGCGAGCAGAGAGGATGTCTGAAATGAGAAACCTTAGGGTGTGGAGGAGATGAGAGGATATGACTAGTCAAGGTTGGCTTAGTTTCTGGGTGTTATGAGAACACAGTAGCCGCCTAGTACCATATCAGCTGTGGACAGAGGCTATCAGGGTATTGATGCTTTAATTTGGAGTATCTGAGGCCATGTTCACTTATAGATGGAGTTTTTCATCCGCCATTAAAAAAATAAAAAATACACCCACATGAAACACAAAAACACACTATGATGAGCAAGCCAAACCAACAGGTGGTGATACAGTATAACTCTAAACATAAAACAATGTTGGCCAATCAGAAGCCTGAAAAAAAAAATGCTGATGTCAAACTATAAAAATCTGATGTCAAACTATATACAGTTTACAGCATTAGTAGAGATATATTCTATTTATCCATAAGAAATTTGTAATTTTAATTTGTTTTTAATAGTTAATAATAATTAAGGTAGCAGTTAATTTTAGGTATAGGCATGGTTAGGAATGTAAATTATATAGAATTCAACAAGTACTTTATAAATACTAATTAACAGTAATAAAGGGTATTGAGCCGCTAGTTAATAGTAAGTATTAGTAAGTATATTAAACAGCAATTTTATGTTTTACTACTTGCTGTAAAAAATCTGTAAAATCTTTCCACTAACGTAGGAAAGATTGAAAAACGTTACAATCGGCTGCTTCTATTCACAAATTAGCCAAATTTAATTTATGGTTTATTGTTAAAACACTATTTCTAATGATGGTATTTTAGTTTAAACATACTGTATGCATGTCATTTTATATTTTAAATCTATTAAATGGGTATAGGGCAGCACTGTGGCTCAGTGGATAGCACTGTTGCCTTACTGGGGGTCAGGTGATGTTTGTGTGTGGAGTTTGCATGTTTGGGTTTTTTCAAAAGCTCCAGTTTGCCCCACAATCAAAATAAATGCGCTATAGGTGAATTGAATAAGCTATTGGCACCAATAAGAACTGGCGGTTTATTCCTCTGTGACGACCCCTGATAAATAAGGACTAAGAGACTAAGCTGAAAGAGAATGAATAAATGAATGAATTATATATATATATATATATATATATATATATATATATATATATATATATATATATATATATATATATATATATATATAATTTTTTTTGTTGTTATAGCAGTTTTGTGCATTCATATGAAAACAGAATGCTTTTAAGAAAGATTTTTTTTTCATATTAAATACTACTGAAACCACAAAATTACTTCTTACCAGCGTTGTGCCAAGAGTCATTTTAACTTTATTTATCATGTCCAACAAATGCTGGAAACTATGGAAGATCCACATATAATTGTAATAAGAGTATACACTACCGGTCAAACGTTTTGGGGTCATTAGGATTTTTAAATGTTTTAAAATAAGCATATTCTGCTCACCAAGGCTGCATAAAAAAAAAAAAAACACAGTACAAATTGTACAATTCTGAAATGTTGTTGTACTATTAAATAACTGTTTAAAAGTAGTTTATAATTTAATTTAATAATTTATTCCAGTGATTTTAATTATGAAGTTTCAGTTTCATTAGTCCAGTCTTCAGAGTCACATGATCCTTCAGAAATCACTCTAATATTTATTATTATTATTATTATTATTATTATTATTATTAATGTAATAGTAATAAAAACAATGATGACTGGAGTAATAATTTCATTTGAAACTACATACAATAGAAAGCAGTTTAAAATTTAAAATGTTTATAAATATTTTACAATTAATTTTTTAAAATAATTCCTACCTTGATAAACAATAATTTTCTTGAAAAAAAAAAGAACAAGAAGACAAAAAAAAAAAAACCTGACTCCAAACTTTTGACAGGTAGTGAATGTCTAACTCTAATAGTCAGTTTATGAATTAAGTTAATTAAAAAAAATGTACTTTCGCATCCCAACTTAAACTCAAGTTACAGGTAGTCAAATATGCATTTCTAAAAACAACTAACATGTAACATTAACAAAACAGGTACAGATATGTTAATAATATCACCACCAAACCAGGTGCCTGTGCTCTCAAAATATTAGTCTGGATCCCTAATAAGATAAAAGGATGGTCAGAACAAAATAGAACAAGGATATGTGTGTGTGAGAAAGAGAGGAGCTAATAGGGTCAATCTCACAGCTCCTCCGGTGACATTACAGTATTTTCGGCAGCCTGAGATTTTTAGGGTGGATATGGATTTGAGTATGAATATGAAAGAGTAATTATGCATCAGATTGGCTTCAGGCCAGCCCGAGAGAAGGGTTGGATGACAGTAGCACTCAACACTAATGAAAATGATGGTGTTTTACACAGTGTAATCTCAGAACTCTACCGAGGCCTTTTAGTGTATGATTTAGATTGTGGTTTTGATGTATTCACGTATCAATTCTCTATCTGCATTAAGGGTCACTGTTTCAGATCCTGGTCATTTCATTTGCTTTAGACAATCGTATGAGTGTGTTCTAGCATGGGAAGGAGCGTATACACATAAATTGTTGTGAATCATCTATTATCAGTGAATGCATTTTGGATATAAACAAGGTCCAAAACTGTTAACAATGGAAGATTTTTATTTTATTTTTTTTAATGTCAGTTATTCAACTGGATTATGCATTGCTTAAAGGTCCCGTGAAGTGCTTTGATATGTGCATTTTATTTCGATGTTCGACGTAATCTTAACTAAAAAATTTAGAGAGGGTGGGTCACAGAGTAGCTTCTCTCATTAAAAATCAGCCAATAGCATATAATTTTATCACAGCTCTGCCAGTGAGAAAGGTTGAGCTCAAGCGCATCAAATAAAATGCATCTTAAACTGGGCGGGACATGTCAGATGCTAGAGAGTATTTGATTGGTCTGGATTTGATGAGAAAATGTAGTATGAGGTGATGTGAAAAAAAACATTGATTGATTTAGGTGGAAGTGACAAACTGCAAGCTTTACATGCTCATATTTGTTTTATATTTTCTAAACGCAAATTTTGACAATGTTTTGGAGCAAAATAGCTAACAGATATCCCTTTAGTCTTTTAGACTGAGACTAAGGGTGCTTTCACACATGTAGATCAATTGTTTTGCTCCGAAACCAGGGTTAAAGTTGTTACAATGTTGCATAGATCTTGGTTGCTTTCACACTGCAAAGTTTCTAAAGGGACCAAAAAAGCTTAAACAAGTTAAAACATAAATCATAGGTAAGACTTTCTCATTCTGTACATTGCTGTTGGCTAGAACTATGTACTATAGAGAGAAAAAAACAGATAAAAACAAGACTGCTGTTCGGTCAATGTTCCTAATGGATAAATGTCTCACATCAGCATGCTTTCACTTTCGTATTTGACATGAAATACACATTTCTTGGTAGGAATAATATCCCGCCCTTATCATCATCCTCTCTTCATATACATATACCTATTACATATCCATGACACACTGTGATATAGCCTGGTTCGTTAGTTCATTGGAACATATTGCTGTCTTAATACAATCGATTCGCTCCAGAGTTTGTTTAAATTGAATCGAGACCACCTCATTCAGGCAATCTCGGACCGATTGTTTTGCTGCGGGTCCGAGCATGATTGCTGAATTCACAAATGCCATAAGTAACAATTTGGTATTCAATGATTCAATGATTATTATTATTATTATTATTATCACAATTAATATTATTACTATTATTATTATTATCATCATCATCACTATCATTATTATTATTATGATTATTATTATCATCACTATTATTATCATTATTATTATTATTTTTGTTGTTATTATTATTATTATCATTAATTTTATTATTATTTCATTATCATCATTATTATAATTAATAGAAAGAATAACATTTGGGCCTCAGATCAAACAAAACACACTGCATTAAATTCCATTTCCCCCCACCATGTCTTTAAAAAATGACAGTGTGTTTTACCCATATATTTTCAATAAAATGTCTGCCCTAGCCTGCTGTTGCTGACAGTTACAATGGTCTTTTTTATCTCCTATTAAGCTTGAACAACTAAATAAGTGTATTTAACTGAATGTATTGTAATAACATTACAATAACGATGCAGTAAAAACAACCTTGTGAAATTGAAAATACTCACATTAAGCTTTCACCAGAAGTTTATCGTTGGGTTTAAAATTCTAGCTGTGCATAGAGCCCATTAGAGCTGCACGATATTGGAAAAATCTAAAATTGCAATTTTTTTTAATTCTGCGATATTTTTTGCAATATAGAAAACTATTTTACTAGATTTGTTGAATAACTGTTTGAAAAGAATTTATAATTTTAGGTCATTTGGGATGATTCTGTAGGGGAGTGCATGTGCATACAATATAAGAAACAGTCTACAAGCACAGATGCATTCAGAAACATTTTATCTATTCAAGAAATAGATAAAAACTATATAAACAGCATTTTATTATTTGTCGATGAGTTGAACTGTATTCAGGTATACAGTAATTGAATAATCAAATGTAAAATAATACTTCATAGTCTGTTTTATAATAATTCAATACAATTAATCATTATTCATTGTTCAAAGTTACAAACCAAACAATTTCTTATGCCTGAATTCTTTTAAAACCCTCACACAGACATAGGCCTCAATAAACACTTGTAAGATTCTAAATTTTAATCCAAACTCATTGCATACACTCACAATGTGACTATTGCGAATGTTCACATTAAGATTTCGATTGTGGAACTATATATAGTCACAATTTTGCACTATAGGTGTAGCACACTGTGGAGGTGGTAAAACAACAGTAGCATAAATTATTAAACAATACAATGTAAGAGGACCAAAAAAGAAACAAAGAGAGAGAAAAGGGAAAATATAAAGAGGGAAACTGTTCTTTATGTCTTGCCATCGATCTCTCTGAGTGTGTATACAGTGTGTTTCCATGTAATTGCCTTCCCATTTCACCTTGGCCTAGGGGGAGCTCTTGAATCATACATGAAGAGATGCGTGTTCAGCAGTGTAGGGTAACTGTGTCATGCTCATACACACACAAAACACACAGTATTGTTTTGATGAGGCCTAGAGAGTGCAACTTTCCCATGGTAGGAGCAGAGCAGAGCAGAGCCCATCAGCCCTTTCTGAACACACAGACTCTTCCTGGCATTCATAACCTGTTCCTTCCTCCACACAAACAATCACACGCTAGAGTCTGTCTGTGTGTGTGTGTGTGTGTGTGTGTGAGAGAGAGAGAGGGGGGGTGGGGGGTGTGAATGTGTGTGTACAGTAGTGTGCCAGACTAAGTGGCTCCCATTGTTCAGTCAATATCTGAGCCCACACATTTGTTTTATGTACATAATCCATCACTTTTTTCAACTACTCAGGCTCTTTAAGCAGATTACTGGACCACCTGCTTTACACCAACAATATGACCATTACAGCATCGTTTCTTGCCAAGGAATAAAAACAAATCATAGCAAAAACGGCTAATGTTACAAACATCGCCACCACCACAAAGGGTTGGACTTATTTTCAATGACTTCACCAACCCAATCCTTCACATTTCATAGCTTATTTAACACTGACAAACCAAATGGACTGGTTAGACCTCCATTTAGTTGTATTTCGACAGAATGGGATATCATGTCCAACAGAAGAAAAAAACCATAGCGAAAACCAAGGTCATCAAGGTCTCGTAACGGTAAATGGTAGTGGCGAGCCAGAAGTAGAAGTTCAGACTTCAAGGAATCGCCTTGATGAGTTGTAGACACAAATATCGTGAGGCACAAAGAAGGATTTAGAGCCTTTCCCAGCAAAAATCTAATGAAAACCAGACTGGAAAGCGAGTGCACTGCATTCAAACATGTCTACAAAGCCCCAGACAGCTGCAATCAAGATTGGTCAAACAGAAACTATATCCCAGCACACACAGGACGCTTGCCATTTTGCTGGACGAAATCTAGACAAATATGGATGAGCACTGATAGCTTTATTGGCTAAAGTATGTGCAGCTTTATGGTGCATTCTGAGGGAAAGCATTCTTGCAATCAAAAACTGCTAGACGGAGCGCAACGGGATGGAGAAGAACACAGGATGCTGCAGCCTCAAGACAGATTGTCACCAATTATCCAGTAGAGTTAGAAAGTAAGCCAGGAAATACATTTACCTGCTGCTTATGAGCTGTTTTCCCAAAAGTTTCTTTGATACATTAAGCCTTTTGAATGCAGCTTTCCCATTTAGAGGGCTTATGTGAACAGACTGCATTGTCGTCAAGCTCTGTATTGATGATGGGTGTCAACAAAGCTGTGAGATTCATGGATTGAGAATTTGTGATAATAAAAGACATCTGCTTTCAAAGAGTTTGAAGCAAATATTCTGAAAGAGCGCATACAATTTTTTTCTGTTTAGCTGTATAACTGTTTGTAATTAAATTTGTGATTAAGAAAAGTGTCAATTTTGATCAAAACTGAAATGAAAGGGCTTATATGCACCCAAATTGATGAAGAATTTACGATAAAAACTACTGGAACAATTATACATGTCTAGAGACTTAACGTGACTTAAAAATAACATATGAATGTAACTAACGCATGATAAAACCTTTTATGTATGTACAACAAAGTGTTGTACTGTAAATACAGACAAAACAAACATTAAAATAAGCTAAAATTACAAAAACAAAGTAAAGGGTAGACACTAACACCTAACAAAAATATTACAACAAAAATCATCAACTGTTCAATGTCCATACACTGCCTGACAAAAAGTCTTGTCGTCTATCCAAGTTTTAGGAACAGTAAATATTAACTTGACTTCTAGTTGATGATTTGGTATCAGAAGTGGCTTATATGAAGGGCAAAGGCCTCTTATTTATGCTTATTTTACTAAAATAAAATATGATCATGTCTTGATTTTTAACTATTTAATTAAAACAGTATGGTCTGAGTTTGCTTAGACAAAAGTCTTGTACAGTAATAAATAACATAAAGTCATGGTGTAATGGACAAATAATTAATATTGTGTGATTCCCATGAGCTTGGGTGACTCCATCCATTCATCTCTGCAATGACGCAAATAACTCATTAATAAAGTCATCACTTGACTGATTTCTGTACAAACTTTGAATCCATGCGGGTTCCAATAGGTCTTCTTCAGTATTTGTGATGATTGGGATGCAGTTCAACAGATGATTCATCGGAAAAATCTACTACAACTAGAATTTTATATATATATATATATATGTATATACTGCTTGCCTGACATTGAATAAACTGCATATTGGATCTTACCTCCTGTTGTCCCCTGTCACTCCACCCCAGGCGTGGTAACAGAAGACTCGGCCAAGATGATGGATCCAGCGGGTATTCAAATCATGCGCCTCCGTCAGGATGCCCGGTCAATTGAAGAGTACGTGGAGGACTTTATTAATCTGGCCCACCGTACCACCCTGAGTGAGGAATGCCTTATGATTTTCTTTCATGGCAGACTGTCTGAGCCCCTATACTCCCAAATGCCTTTGAACGATCTCCACTGCACCATCATGAAATATATTGATCTGGCTCTCCAAATGAGTGGATCTTCCTTCACCGTTGGCGAGGTGGAGGAAAATCCAAAATATCTTTTGGGGGGGGGGGGGGGGGGGGTGGGGTGCTGTAGAGAGCAAGACCCGCTGGCAACGGGGCTTGCGACCCACTTTCCACAGCCAGCTCACAAGATGGCCGCTCCCAGTCAGACAGCTCACAACATGGCTTCCAGTTCAAAGTCTGTTCCTGCTCCTGAAAGGCCATCTCCAGAGCTGCCATTCCCTCCAGTGCTGCCAGATCCTCCAGAGCTACCAGACCCTCCAGTGCTGCCAGACCCTCCAGAGCTGCCAGACCGTCCAGTGCTGCCAGATCCTCCAGAGCTGCCAGACCGTTCAGTGCTGCCAGATCCTCCAGAGCTGCCAGACCGTCCAGTGCTGCCAGATCCTCTAGAGCTGCCAGAGTCACTGCCATCGCCAGAGCTGCCACCGCCAGAGCTGCCACCGCCGCTGCAAGAGCCGACGTCGCTGCCAGCGCCTCAGCCAAAGCCGACGTCGCAGCTAGCGCCTCAGCCAGAGCCGAGGTCGCAGCCAGCGCCTCAGCCAGAGCCGACGCCGCAGCCAGCGCCTCAGCCAGAGCCGACGCCGCAGCCAGCGCCTCAGCCAGAGCCGACGCCGCAGCCAGCGCCTCAGCCAGAACCGACGCCGCAGCCAGAGCCGACGCCGCAGCCAGCGCCTCAGCCAGCGCCTCAGCCAGAGGCGACGCAGCAGCCAGCGCCAGAGCCGACGCCGCAGCCAGCGCCTCAGCCAGAGCCGCCGCCGCATGAGCTTGCCGAACGGCCGCCGCCGCCGCTTGAGCTTCCCGAATGGCCGCCGCCGCCGCCTGAGCTTCCCGAGTGGTCGCCGCCGCCGCCTGAGCTTCACGAGTGGCCGCCGCCACCTGAGCTTCCCAAGTGGTCGCCGCCTGAGCTTCCCGAGTGGCCGCTGTCGCCTCCTGAGCTTCCCGAGTGTCCGCCGCCGTCTGAGCTTCTCGAACGGCCACAGCTCCTCGCCCTGTTGGCGCCATCCAGACTCCTCGTCCTGTCGGCGTCATCCAGTCAGCTCACCCAGCCGGCGTCATCCAGACTCCTCGCCTTGCCGATCCCAGCCCGGCTCCTCGCCCTGCCGGCTCCCTACAAGCCTCCAACCCTGCCGGCTCCTCGCAGTACTCCAGGTCCTTCACTGCCACTCGATCCAGGACCACTGCAGCTCCACTCTCCGGGTCTTCCGCAGCTCCAGTCTCCAGGCCCTCAGCAGCTCCACGCCCCAGGGACGCCCCAGCTGCATGGTCCTGGCCCTCCATCCCTCCCCCTGTTCCGCCTCCGCTCCGCCTCCCACCTGAACAGTAGTGGAGTGTCTAGAATCCACTCCTAGAGGGGGGGCTATGTCACACAACCAGCGATCGCTTTCCAGAGATCGCTGGTTTTCACACGAACTCTCTAAACTACATTTCCGTTTTTCCCAGGACTACACATTCATACATGCACTGCTCCCAAACACACATGTCTGTTCATTCATCTATCCTGATTGCATCACCAGCTGAGCCTTGTTCACAGACTGATTTCATTCCATTCATAAGCCACTCATTCACGCTTCCAGTTTGCCGAGTCTTGTTTTCCCAGTGTGACATTACGAAGCGTTTCTCCCTGTCTTGTTTCTCTGTGTTTTGATCCTAGCCTTGCATTCCTAGTTATCCTGTTTAGCCGCCTGCCTTTCGACCTTTTGCCTGTTTTACGTTTATGATTCTGGACTGCCTAAATATACCCGTTTGCACCTGATGACCACTGCTTGCCTGACATTGAACAAACTGCATATTGGATCTTACCTCCTGTTGTCCCCTGTCACTCCACCCAGTCGGTTACAATATGTAATTATTATGTAATAATATTTTATTATTTATTATTTTTCATTCATTCATTTTCTTTTTCGGCTTAGTCCCTTTATTAATCCGGGGTTGCCACAGCGGAATGAACAGCCAATTTATCCAGCACGTTTTTACACAGCGGATGCCCTTTCAGATGCAACCCATCTCTGGGAAACATTCACACACACTCATTCACACACATACACAACGGACAAATTAGGCTACCCAATTCACCTGTACCACATGTCTTTGGACTGTGGGTGAAACCGGAGCAAACCCACGCGAATGCAGGGAGAACATGCAAACTCTACACAGAAACGCCAACTGACCCAGCCAGGGCTCAAACCAGCAACCTTCTTGCTATGAGGCGACAGCACTACCTACTGCGCCACTGTGTGGCCATATTTATTATTATTATAGCATCTTTTAAAAACGGGTGAAAACAAATAATTGTGCTTTATCCGTTTCAGTTGTACATTCTGACTGAATTTAAGATGAGTGGCCACCCTCAGCATTGGTTTACTATAGAACTAATTCACTGTAAAGTGTTGAAAAGTTTACCCAAGTTTAAATTAATACACTGTTTTAAAACCACAACGTAAAAAAAAAAAAAAAAAATGGAAATACTCTTACAGAACCGTACCATTAACTATTCCATTATAAGAATTGGCTCAGTTCCTAACATGTATCACAGTTTGAGAGCATCAGTCTGGATTCTGTTTTAGACTTGTGATCAACTCTGACTAGACAATGCTGCAATGACGGCATGACTTCATCATTATTCTCCATTCTATCCTTCTCCATATGCATTATGTCCTGTGAGCGCATCAAAGCTATCAAGGGCAGATATCTCTTCCCTGAATCAGAACGGGCACAGAGCTGGTATGCCTGTACAAACACGCCACCGCTTCAGACCCTTTGAAGTGTCCTATCTCCCCTGGTCCCTCTCAAACATTCACTCCATCTGACACTAGGAAAAGTCTGTGTAAAGGATTTACAGACACACACCATCCCACCACCAGTGTGCTGGGGAGCAGGACACAGTTGGAACCCGTCCACAGTCAATAGCAAAGAGATTCTTTACATTTTAAGCTGAAGATGTTGTCGACAAAGGGAGGAGAACAAAAAAAAAGGAATATTGGTGCAGTTGGAACTTTTCAAGTGTGTAGAGTCAGTTCTCTGAAAGGTTTTAAAAACCTCAACATCACAAGGCAACTCCCTTTTCTCTATCTTCATTTTTTATTCTCCTCTTTTCTAGCTGATTACAGTATATACATTTCTCCAGCCACTTCTAAATCGCTCCATTGATGCATACAGGGTTATTTATGCGAGGCAAAAGTTGTGTAGGCTTGCTTTATCTTATTTTATTCAGAGGGGAAGAAGCAAAATTGAGTTTTTTACCTATCACAGCATTTCAACGTTTTGTTTGGTCTAAGATGAGATGTTCTGTTATAGAAATGAGAGACATTTAATATTTGTTATGACTATTACATTTAAATCAGACTGGCTGAAAACAGGCGAACACAACCCAGAAATCTATTATTCTATTATTAGACTATTTAAAACCGAATTGTAAACAAAAAATTATGCTATTGAAACAATGAGAACAACAACCACCCAGCATAGCCTATGCTATGCTATACCTAGCATCCAAACAGAACACCATAGTAACCATTTCAGTAATCACAAAGAATACCCTAGCAACCACACGGTGTTGAATAATTATTTTAAAAGTTCAATATATTACAATCTTACAAATATTAATATAATAAAAAATCATATTTATCCATTCATTCATTTTCTTTTAGGCTTATTCCCTTTAGCATTCAAGGGTCGTCATGGCAGAATGAACCGCCAACTTATCCAGCATATGTTTTACACAGCGGATGCCCTTCCAGCTGCAACCCATCTCTGGGAAACATCCATACACTCTCATTTACAAACATACACTACGGCCAATTTAGCTTACACAATTCACCTATAGCGCATGTCTTTGGACTTGTGGGGAAAACTAGAGCACCCGGAGGAACCGAAGCTCCTAGAGGAAACCCACGCGAACATGAGGAGAACATGCAAACTCCACGCAGAAGCATCAACCGACCAAGTCAAGGCTCAAACCAGCGACCTTCTTGCTGTGAGAGGACAGCGCTACCCACTGCGCCACCGCATCACCCAAAAATAATATAAATCATAATAATAATAATAATACATTTTCAATTCTGGGATGCAGCTGGAAGGGCATCCGCTGTGTGAAACATGCTAAAATAGTTGCTGGTTCATTCTGCTGTGGCGACCTCTAAAATAATGACTAAGCTAAATGAAAAAGCAAAAATTAATAATATTAATAAATAATAATAATAATAATAATAATAATAATAATAATAACAATAATAATGTGTTTACTCCAAAATCACTGCACAACTTCACTCAAGTGTCTGAAATAAATCTTTCTGTAAGATGATTCCATAGTCATGTGATTACTTGTCACATTGAATCAATAAAAGCAGTTAAATCCTTTGATTAATTTCTACTGTCTCTTCTTTTTGCACAAGAACACTTCTCTGGCCTTCCGGGGAACTTTACTATTGATTATAGATATGTGCTTCCCTGACAAGATGTGCATGACAATGCCAGCTTTTGGCAAATAATGATTTAGATTTCTTTCAATTTATCGTGCAGCTCTAATGTAACATACACGCAACATTTAAGTGGATAACTTTGTGTCGTTGAGTGCGTGTTATTTTCCATCAATTCATTGGTCTGTGAATAATTATTCCTTCAATACACATTGCTTCGAACCTACTGACTGACTGGAGAAAGACGTTCTTCATAATATCTACAAAAAGAGATTAAATGAGGGTGAGTAGCCTGACTGATGGCTATAACAAAATGAGCTTTATTCTACAGATTTAAAAATTGTTTGCCCAATAAGTGTCCATGCTAGTTGAGCGCTCAGAAATTAGCGAGATAAACTTCAACTGCTACATTAGAGACACTCATATCGGAGAGAGAAGTCGCTGATAATTGCTGATTTTCATTCAACTAGCGTGTCCTCAAAGAAAGCTGCTAATGAAGCGACCATTATCTCGACAAGTTGTTTGAAGTGGCACAAGCGCTAACTCTACAGTTTGACAAACCAGAATGGATTTTTATGATAACTTGCTATCAGCCTTTATTATATCAAGAAACAGGAGCTATTTTATTTGCATGCACTGTGGCATCGAAACGCAACTCCGGAAACGCATCCATGAGCTCTCTCTTTCATTAATGCCGTGATTAATGTTTTTCAGGGCTCTACTCACAAGTTGATTATTTATTGGAGGTGTTAGCGAAGGTAATTGCGGTGATGTAGAGGGCTGCACTGGCTCATTCACTCTTTCTCGTCTGGAAAAATAAATAAAAGCTACGTGTTACATGACCTCCTAATCAGAACTCAGAGAGAAAGAGAAAAGCACTTTAGCGAAAATAGGGAATGAATAAATGATAGGCGGTAAACGTTTGTGGTGAACGAAGGAGTGCTAGATGGAGGAATAAAGGCCTTTTGGCCCACAAACCCATTACTACATTTTGCATCAGGAGAAAGAACTGAAGGATGTTAAAAAAGAAAAGGGACATTAAATAAACACAAAACGATCAAAACCACATTTCTTCTAGTGCTGGGTTTCAAAGTGATGTGTAGGGAGAAACTTAAGCAATCAAAACGCAGAGAGAGAGAGAAAGAGAGAGAGCATGTGGCTGACTTATGAAATGAAGAGGTAATGCTTTTTGAGTCCAATATACACATTTTAACCACTTCCAGGTTAAAGGCTTATATGAAACAAAACTGATTTTACACTATCAACAAGCAACCAATACTAAAATATTATTATTGCATGTTACATTAAGTTCTTAACACTTATATAGTGGTTAATAAATGTCCTCAGAATAATAGTACCATTACTTTTATGATCTTAGATTATTATGTGGAGTCATCCTCATCGAAAAGCCACATATAAACTGCCTTTTACACTAACTCCAACAGACAGTCTTCTGCTTTCATTTATGTTAATACTAACAACTACTCAATTGGTCTTTAAACACAACAAGCTCTATTTTAACAATCTAGGAGCAAAGTCTAAAGCGCATGACGCAAAAGCATTAAGGGTGTGTCCGAATCTACTTTTGCTATTTTAAGGACAAAAAATATGGTTTGCGCTGCATCAAACGGTCTAACAGGACTGTGCTTATCCTCTTAATGAGTTATGGGTGTGTTTTGAGCATAACATGCAATAAACCAATCTGAATCTAATCTCTCATTCCCTTTAAGAGTCAGTTGCGTCATGCCATGGTGCATTTGCTACTTACATGGCGGTCTTTGTAAGTGAGAAAACTGAGTGCTTCACTACAAGAAAACAGTTGAACAAACCATCTGCAGCGCGAGGATAAAGAATGAGCCTCCTCCATTCAGCCTCTTTACTTTCTTATTTCTTTACTTTTTACTTTACTCCTTTACATTCATGGAGTAGGGAAACAATGGAAATTCACCCCACTGAAGACAGCCATTAGCCTACATATTTAATTTTGTTTGTTAAACACAAAGATTTGTTTTAAAACTATTTCTAAATTTTGTTATAATGTTAAGTAAACAAATAATTGAACAATAATTATAAAATGTGGTAAATAAAAAAAGTAATATCCAAACACACATCCTATTCTTATGCCCTATTCTGCGATGCATACGTCTCCAAAACCCAACAGATGAACAAATCTAAACTTGTTTTTATTAAAACAAATATTTTGTAATATTTTAATCTTTAAATTCTTTCTCATTTGTAAAGATGTTTGTGTATTGCTGTACATCCTGTGTGTATTAAGGAATGTGTATGTGTTTAGGGTGCACAGCTAACATGCTCTGCACTGGACTTTAGACCTGCTTTCAGCTTTGTCAATTGCACAGTTTGTTTTAGTTCCTAAAAATAGCAATGTGCCAACAATTGTCTGATTCCAGCGACGCTCCAGGGACAGACGAGTCTTCATTGAGGCCATCTTCCAGCATAAACCACGGCTAATGAAGTTCTGCACAAGACTTTTGGCCAGCGGAGAAATTAAAATGGTCGTGCCCAACTGAGTCTGGTTCTCTCAAGGTTTTTTTTCTTCACTCCCATCAGGTGAAGTTTTTTTTCCCTCTCCACTGTCGCCACTGCCTCGCATGGTTCAGGATTGGTAGAGCTACGCATCAATGAATTTGCTCTTCAGTGTTTGAACTCTCAGTAATGATTAAATCACACTGAACTGAGCTAAACTGAACTGAACTGAACTGAACTTAAACACTAAAACCTGAACCACACTTTTCCAGTTACTGAACCACACTGTTCCAGTTACAATGACCATTTATGTGAAGCTGCTTTGACACAATCTACATTGTAAAAGCGCTATCCAAATAAAGCTGAATTGAATTGAAATGCACCTCAGGTCACTTCCTTTCTAGACTGGAACACCCAAAAGGCATATAAGGCATGAGTCCATAAGGCAGCGCAAATGGATTTGCTATTTTTAAAAACATGTAGCAAATCTGGAAAATTTGGGTTGCGTTGACCTGAAAATAGCAACAAATCACACCAAATATGTCTTGCGCCTTAATGCGCTGGGTGTATGATAGGGCCCAGCATCTTTGTATCAAAAATCCAATATCCACTTACAGTTTAAATTTGAACCAAGAAATATAAAGCTATACATCTATGTCTAGATAGATAGATAGATAGACAGACAGACAGACAGACAGACAGACAGACAGACAGACAGACAAACAGACAGACAGACAGACAGATAGACAGACAGACAGACAGACAGACAGAGATGTTTATATAACCCAAACCTATGCAATATGTATCTCTCTTATTTCATAAACAATGTGTTTCACAAGATGAATCACATGGTAAAACTCCAAGATAATATTGCAGGAGACATCCAGCTCAAATTGATAAAGACAGTTTGATTTTTACAAATGAATTGACCACAAATTGACCTGAACCCCACTAAATATTTTTGGATGTTCTGGAATAGATTTTATCAAGCAGTTTTTGATAAGGTCAGATGGTGACCATTTTTAAGATCACCTTCAGCTTTGATTACAGCCTACATTTATCACAGAATTGTTGTTTTCAAGAATTGCATTCAATTTTGACTAAGAGCTTGTATTGATAGAAGATCCGCCTTCATCAGATCTTGAGAATCCATGGTGCACTTCGGCACATCTCAAGATGTTCTGTGGAGTTTGGGTCAATTGGTGGTCAAATCATGTGTGAAAATGAACCTTTATTTCACAGTTTGAGCTCAGTAAATATTGGCATTGTCTGCCTGGAATATGGCCAGGGATGCATCTTCAAATGTGCTTCCTTTATTAGTTTTAGGTTCTGAGGTACATCAACCACATAACAAGTACAAGTAACAACACAAAAACATATACTGTAGCAAATATAAATGAATACAAATGACATGATATTGTTTAGTAACTTAATTGGAGAGGGAATAAATGAGTTCTTGAACCGAGTTAAGTTCCCATGCAGTGGCGCCCCCAGAAAATTTTCTTAGGGGTGGCCAGAAGAGGCCACACCAAATCTAGGGGTGGCACACAAAAAAAATTATGAATTCAGTGTAATGTTATATTTTAGTTTTTGGTAAATGTAATAATGTAGTTTTTTTTCAATTAATTAATTCTTCTTGAAATATTGCTATTTATTCCTTGAAGTAATTCAGGAAGTACATGTGCAAACCAAATAAAAATGTATGTTTAGTTTAAAAACATTTTTCATATATATATATATATATATATATATATATATATATATATATATATATATATATATATATATATATATATATATATATATATATATATATATATATATATATACTGTATAAATAACTTTTTACGTGCTTTTATTGTACATCATTAAAATTAATGAAGATTAATGAGTTTATTATTCCCAGAGATGGGTTGCTGCTGGAAGGGCATCCACTGTGTAAAAATGTGCTAGATAAGTTGGCGGTTCATTCCACTGTGGCGACCCTGGATTAATAAAGGGACTAAGCCGAAAATAAAATAAATGAAAGAATAATGAGTTTATTAATAACCCAAACAAATGATCAAACTGAAACAAAAAGGCATTACAATACACACAATACCTAATAATATCATTAATCCATATTACTTTTTGAGCCATTTTATTAATGCAGCTTTTTCTATTGATGAACTGTACCTTAAGGTAAATATTAAATTGCCATTGCTGTCTATTGAAGGTGTGTGCGTGCTGTCAACGACGATCGGGAAGGGTAGTGGCGGTTCTAGTTTAAATGACACCCTGGGCGAACCACCATATACACCCCACCTCCCTTGAATTGTTAGATTTGTTATTCAATAAATATAACAATTTATTTATATTTATTTTAAATAAATACAATTAATATTATTATACAATTATTATTCTGAATAAATAACAGAAATCAATCCTAAATATTACTGGAAAACAACAACTGGAGTGATATGCCAAGATCACTTAAGAAACCTTTTGCATGAAAATTAATTATGACAATTCTAAAGAATACAAAAAATGTATTAAAGAATTATCTGTGGTCTTAGACCAGATCATGGCTGAGAAATCATGTTATAAAGTCTTACCTCCCTGACTCATTATCCCTCCTTTCTGCTTTAAAGTCATGCTTAGTGAAAGTAACATCATCATCATCATCATCATCATCATATTAGGCTATATAAACTTTAGTTGACTTTCACCTCTGCACAAAAGGCTGTTACTCCGTTTCACGGCGCATGAGCGGCGCGTATTTTGTTGGCGCGCATGCAAACAACCAACCGGGATTCACACAGGAGTGCGTGAGGCGCGCGGGAATGGTTTTCTGCGCGCATGTGCCAGTTTGCTTTCACCAGCATTCAGCATTGAACCAGCACTAAGGGGGAGAGACAATGAATCAGCTATGTCAGTAACACCAACAATAATTTAGTGGCTGCATTTTATTTATTTAAACATTGGGGATTTATAAATACATTTAAATCAATAATGTCAACAGCAAAATTATATTGGGGTGGCCAAAGGGGTGGCCACAGGGGTGGCGTTTACCGAGGGGTGGCCATGGCCACCCCTGGCCACCCCTTGGGGGCGCCCCTGTCCCCATGAAATAAAAGCTGCGACCATTATTTTTTTCGTATTGTGACGCAGTTCCTAGAGAAGAGGAATATTAAATGAGCAAACAGTGGGTGTGGCTTGTTTTTTCTACTGCAAGCGGAATAAATGCAGTAAAGTATTTCATTCGGTTTGAGGAGAGTTATTACAGCATAACAGATTCCTCGATCCTTCACACCATTTCAGTTTGTTGTCAAAAATGACAGTTGGAGTGGCACGGTTAAATATGTTAGCCATGCCAAATTCGTAAGCTATATTATCTCACAATTTCAATAAAAAAACAAAACAAACAGGAAGTGCATTTTCAGATTTCATTTAAACATTAGAAGGGCAAACTATTTATTTCTTCTTAATGACATGAACAGATGAATTGTTCTCCACAAAACTAGCAATGCAAGTTAACAAAATGATGATTAATTTTGATTTCTTGGGGAGTTTAAGCTTACATCTTTGAATAAGCTCCTCCCACTTAAAAGACCTTCAGGGTTGAAGCAATATATACTTAAAAATTGTAGGCCCTTCATTTTGGTTATGCGACACTGCAATAGTGAAAGACTCACAGTATGCACTTTGGCATTATTGCTAAATATTATGTATAATACAATTATTTCCAGCAGAAAATACTTTTCAGTAAGAAATGCGATGTTGCTATTAGCTTAATGTATTAGCTGAACTGACAGCATTTTGACAACATGCCACGCAGGTGAGCAATATTCTGACGGACTGTGATTGTGTGTTAATAAAGTGCTCAGTTTAGTTTCTTAGCTTGTTAAGAGTGTGTGACAGCTCTGTTATTTATGTGGTGGGAGTGAAGCGAGGGAGGGGCTGTAACTCATTTTGAGATAATGACAAACCTCTCATCTCCATTCCCCTCCAAGTTTTTCATCGGCTCTTCAAGTTCGCTCATCCTACACTCCACAAACTGTGAAGTCATCAATCTGGAAACTGTCGTGACATGCCTACAGTACACTACACGCACTCTCTCACATGTCCTGCTCCATGCCTTTGTCACTTTCAGAAGCTGGTTTTTGTTTTATTTCTATACGTTTTCTTTTCTTTATCACTCCCCCTATAGCAACTTTTGTGATGTAAGAGAATAGTTTTTCTTGCCAAAATATGACTTGTATCTGCTAAGTGCCTAATTCATTTACTAATACATATTTGCAGGTTTTATACTCATTCATTCATTCATTCATTCATTCATTCATTCATTCATTCATTCATTCATTCATTCATTCATTCATTCATTCATTTATTTATTCTCAATTTGCAATGCCAGCTTTACATTTTTACGTTTTGTGTGACATTTATCTTGTAAGTTCACAAGAAACAAAGCTGCAGTTAAGATACATTGTAAAACATTTATATCTACCCGGAGTGTTTGTTTAAATGGCATCATTGTACTAAAAAGGGACTTTTTAGTAAATTTTCATCAAAATGACTAAAATCATTGTATTACCAATGCCAGGTCAAAAGTTGGTGAGTACTCTAGTTACTTTATAAAAGCCATTTTACAAATGCCTTTAAACTACTGTATGTGATTCACATGCACATGAAATCACTGCTTTGTTTTTAAAAACATGCACTTTGAGTCACATTTTGGCTTGTTTAAATAAGCGCTGCCAAATTTGTTTCGCATCGTTATCACAATCTGTAATGTTAAGTCTTAATTTGACCAGAAGCCACAGAATGCATGTGGTTTGTAGAGTCATTAATGACCCACTTACACTGAGTGGTACAGTACGGTTCGGTATGAGTCACCTTTATCAGGCTTGTCGTGGTGTACAACAGAAAGTTGCAGTCGATGTCATTTTTGCTCATGAAAATGTCAAAGTAAAGCTGTAAGGGTTGTTCACATATTATACGAGAAGCACTTCTCACAAAACAGATGATTTATACATAAATACTTGTGTATAAATGTTCATTACTAATCTTTCTATGAACATGATTTGATTATAACTGCAGATCAATGAACTATATATAACTGCAGATGCAAAATAGCCTACTGTAATGTCTGCAATTGTATAAAAAAGAAAATAAATGCAACATATATGAACACATCCAGACCCTTACAGTCTGCAATATGTTACCAATTACAGAACAACTAAACACAGCTTACATTTAGTTCTTATCTGGGTTCAAAAACAACACACAACATATAGCCTACAGTCAGTGCAAACCTCTCAGCTGTATCTTTAATCTTTACCAACACATGCAACCTCTTGTTGTTAAGTAATTCCATCATTCCGAGTGCATAACAGTCCAAATGGTGATGATAATAGTTAAACATGGCAGTTTGTTCATGTTTTAGGTTGCTGAAAGAATCATTTGCTCCTTTGTTTTTTAGGTTTCTTCCTTGTTTTTTGTGCGTCACTCTTACGTTTGTACATTTCTGTATGGATGTCAGAAGCACTTCAATAATCATGCGTACATTATTATCATCAGCTCAAGAAGTTTGTCATTTAAAATATAAACGCACAGCGAGCTAGAGAAAGTGAAACCACAAGAGATTTTAGATCTTTGGAAAGGGTACCCATAAAGTGGTATGGTATAGTTGTCTTTTTGGCATTTTTTGTCAGTGTAAATGGCCATAAAAGAGTTCCGACCCATACTGTGGAAAAGGGCCATTATGAATTTAACCAAAATAGAGTCAAGGTTTATCATTTGCATGTGTTGGGCACAAGAAATTGTAAAAAATTGCACAAAAACACTTTTGTTTCTCATAATTTTTGTTTATTTATAATAGTATAATAATAATCTGTTATGTTTTTGATTATTTTGCTTATTTTAAGAAAAAACTCACTTAATTTTGACTTCAAAAGTGAAAATAAAACAATATTTTTTTACATCTGGACTACAAATTAGACAATTAATTTTTTTTTCTTCTGTAGTGTGATTATTCAATTTTTATACCTGAATACTGTTAGAATCCCCAGAATAAATGTCAAATAGAGCTATAAAAAACAAGTGAAAATATTCATATTGCAATGTTTTTCAGAAAAATAAAATATCGCAATATAAGATTTTTCCAATATAATGCAGGCTAGTATAATTGTTTTAAAAGTTTTGCTTACTCATTTAAAAATGATGTTGTGTAAACGCTTCCAGAAGAAATAACTTAATTTAAAAAAATATATATATATACATAAAAACTTCACATTTCTATGCATCACTATCACAATTATCAACTGGTCCCATTTTAAACTAACTTCACTTAGAAAACATGCATTTCCGCTTCAAATATATTTTGTGGGAGAAGCTTCTCCACATAACATTCAGAGGGTTAATCATGAATATACATAGCATGCATGTACGTCCAGAGGAAGCTGGCAGAAGAAAACCAGTTAATCCTTGGGTGGTCGTAGCTTTTTAAACTGACTTAAGGGCCAAATGAGGAAAATAACAACCTGCCTTCATAACGGAATAAAAAGCAGACCCTACCAAAGTCACTCTCAGGTCTCGTATATATGGGCCAGTGGCTCCATCCACAGCTGTACCGACCTTCACAATGCATCAGGACACAATTACACTGAGGGGCTACAGTTACAGCGCACCATCATAGAGCTGCCACATTGTGTTTTAACGTAGTCCTGATCATTCCATGCCGCTCTAATTAAGAGTGTTTACACTTGCCATTTGATCCGGAGTGACAATAGAACCAAACCCGAGCTTAAATCTGAGTCAAAACATGAGCCTAATGAGGACCAGGCTGGGCGGCACATTCCCCTGCTGCCTGTAAATATGACAGATGCAATAACACTAACTACACCAGACTGAAAGAGGCTGTTCGTTTTGCTAATTCGTGACTGGATAGGCCTGTTAAGAGTGGGGTGGGGGGGGGGGGGGGGGTGATTCTCCAGGGCATCACTTGTCACGTGTCTTCATCATTTAACTAATTTGGCAAAGCGGCAATGACACGGATGGGAAGCCACGCTGGGAATTAACAGAGGATATCGTTTCAGGGTGGCACTTATTTGAGGATTTTGCAAAGCGATTACGCCGTGATCCATTCCAATTTGTTATACGTATCCGATCTCTAAATAACCTGATACCTCACATGTGCTTCCTCTCAGAGTCGGAGAATGGAAGAATGTATCGTCATTTCCATCATAAGGTGACATTTGAGCTGTCGAGTCTGTATAAATGTCTAAACTATAACAAAAGGTGAATGTTTTTAATATAGAAAGGGTTTTCCCCAACACGTCATCCCTCCAAGCAAAGTTTCCACCAATAATTCTTTACAGAACTTTAGACTGTTTGGATTTAAGAGCAGAACAAGGGCAAAACTTGTTAAACACAAGGGTTCATCTTAAAGTAATGAAGAGAGAGAGTCATCATAGCGCCGCACTAGCTTTTATGTCTCCGTTTCTCTTTGCTTTCTCTCTAAGAATCAACATATTAACGTCTAATGTGTTGTAAATAAAATATTTGCCTTGTCAGCAGCTCATCTCATCAAGGAGGCCAGAGAAGACTTCAGGTCTCATCTAAGAGAGAGACAGAGGCTTTTAGACATCTTGACGACTCTTCGCCAGGAGCGGAGACATCGAGATACTAGAATCAGCAAAAGCCGACACTCATAAATAGACCAGCTGATGCGTGAGAATCTGACTTTGCCTCCAAGTTTGCAGACCCAGAGTTACTTTAATTGGCAAAAAAATATATAAATAAATAAAAGGAAAACATCTGAATATAGCCAGCAAAGACATTTTGATGCAATGTAGCTAGCATACACACAATCATAAAACAGATATGCTATAACTACCACTGAAACCTAAATTCTATCCTTCAACTCTACTAATGGTTATTCATAGGGCTGAGTGAATGATTAATTGTATTTATGATGATATTGAGATAAAATAAAAATACATTACTGCAATGATTACCCTCTGGACAAGTGACATAAGCAATGTAAAGCAATGTGCAGACACAGAACAATACTGTTTGTTGTGCTAATTTGTTGCTTGTAATTATTGAACAACACATAAAGAAATAATAAATGCATATTAAATTGTGATACTGTCTTAAGCTAACATATGATAAGGCAAATAGGTATGTGACATCATGGATCAAAAGTGCAATGTGCCCCCAAATTCAAATTGAAATGGTGCAGATGCTGACTTAAATGCTAACATGACAAAAGAACAACTGAAATATACAGTTATATATGATCAATGCAAACACAGACACCCTCACTGAATTAATTCAACCACAAGATTAATAATAACAATCCTAATTTTAAACAAATTATAAATAGCGATTCAATAAAAATGCAAAGTTTAACTGTCATATATTGAGTTGAATTAGGTAGCCAACTCTAAACGTTTTGTCATAAAAGTAGGCTATTTTAGAAGTATTTTTTCCTTATTAAAATATATGTTTTTGAAACATAAAGCAATATAATGGTACAGCACAAACTTCACAAAAAAACAAAACAATCAACGTAGAAATCATACATGACGAAGCGTGTACAAAGCAATAGAATGCAAGACAATGTTCTCTTCATGTTAACGTGGGATAAGCCATGTTTACTGTTTGTTACAAAACGTAAACGTTACAAAATGTAGAGAAAAATGTGATTTGTCTTACTCTGATGATGATGATGAACTTTTATATAGTTTTCCTACCAGATTCTAACCAAAAAACTAGCACATGTTCAAAACAAAAACGAAATTAAAAAACACATGAGGTTTCATAAAGCAGACAGCACCATCTACTGATTTGCTCTGTATTTCTTGCATAAATACAAGTACTGTTTGGCAAAAGAACCAAATGAAACTTTTTTTTTAAGTCACATTATAAATTATTTTATCAAATTTTAAAAAACAAACAAATTAAATATACTACCATATTTTTTTTTGTCTATATACAGGTCAAAAACATACCAAGTTGGTGATGTTTGGTTTTATTTGCTAATATTTTTATAATTAAATGACGTGTTAGTGTAAATCACAGAATGATATTATTTTTGGCCAAAAATAAACATTTAAATAAACAATGAATTTTTAATCTTGTGATGATTAAACCCCATTTAATTTTTAACAAAAAATGAGTTAAAGAGGTAAACCAAACCAGAAGACTTACTTCAGTATTCTTCAAAATATCTAATTTAGTTTTCAGATTTTAAACAAGTCGGATGAGTAAATAGAGTTTTTATTTTGGGGTGGTGATACATTCAACAAAGGAAAATATGCGCTGGTGTACATTTTTGCTTACCTCTGTATGGATGGCTTTTCTGGCATGAGACTTGTAAGGAGTGGAGCAGATTGTGGTTCGAGTCCAGTGAAGGATGGTTCTAGAAACCAGAAAAAAGAAAAACCCAAAAAACCAGCCTGATCTCATGAGGAAACGTAAGCATATTACGTTTTGTCAGTTTAGTGGCTAATTCATACAAATTCGTATGAGTTCAGTCGTTTTAAAAATGTAAGATTTTAAAAAGGAGGCGTGGCACCCAACCCCACCCCTAACCCCAACCGTCATTGGGTGATGAGCAAATCGTGCTAAATTGTACAAATTAGATCGTACGAATTCATACGAATTAGCCACTAAATCAAAAAGTTATGAATTGCCTTGAGATTGCGTTGAAAAAAACCAGCGTGAGGTCAAAGTTGAAGCACGTGGCTCCAATGGTTTTTTCTATTCTAATTTGCTTTTGAAAACACTATAGATTGGGTTTAGGGAAGGGGTGGGTGGGTCAGTCAATATCCAACTCATTTATTATAAAGGATGACAAGCACCACAAGGATGTTAATAATCGCAGAAATTTATATATCAGCCTCTGGTGGATTTATGAGAAATGACACATATGAGAAAACAACTTGCCCCTTTAACATACTTGAGATTGTCAAAAATGTGCATGGTGCTCTCTAATGGATTTGTGAAAACAAAAACGGCAAGACAAAATAGTTCCTGGTACGTATACAGTGCTCAGCATATATAAGTACACCCCTCACAAATCTATCTTTTAAATGCATATTTTTAATAAGAAGTTATATTATAATTGTGCATATACATTAGATTAGCTATGACTAAAGCCAAATCTGGAGCTTATCTAACAAAATAACTTGGATTAATGGTCTAAAAACTAGTACACCCAAATTTATATGTTATAGGAAAATATTAAATAGAAATTTAAAAAAACAGAAAAAATCAAGAGAATTGTATTTATATTTCTAAATATGTTTGGTGACTAAAATATTATTTTATTAAATACATCTGTTTTGTTTAAATGCACCAAAATAAATTTTCACTGAGAAATGGATAAAAAATATATTATTTTTACACCTTATTATGATAACACGTTATGATAAATCTATATAAAAAAAATATTTGACTATTTTTCTTTTCTAACAATGGCTTAACTTATGCTGTAAAAACTTTTTTAGAAAAAAAAAAGTTAATATTTCTAACTTAGAAATTTCAAATTTAAAACATTCCTTATGATTAATAATTTTGTTGTCCGCAATTATTTAATTGGTGTTGCAGTATTAGAAGCTTTAACACAAAACTTATAAATGACACCTTATACTCACATTACAACAACTCATTTTGACGGATTATGCTGAGGGGGATCTATTTAATTTGTAGCTAACTGTAATTCCACACTTTTCCAGCTGATGGCGATTGCCCTTGTTTTGTCTTCTCTTTGTCACCGCTGTGTACAGATGCAAAAATCTCACAGCAGCTGAGTGTGAGAAGTTTCTTTAAATGGCCAAATAGTTGCGATATTAATAATAAACGTGAAAAAAAGAGGAACTGATGCAGTGGACTGTTGTTACGGGCCAACCAAGCGGCAACAAGTAGGCCAGGTGGTTTGGAGTGCGTTGTGAGCACCATGCACTACCAAATGCAGAGGGGTGAAGCCACGCCCCTAGTGCAGAAGGAGCGTGTGCTGCAGTATTTTTTCCCGGTGAAACGAGTGCTTATAAGACCGGGAAATCCCACATTCAGAAAATCCAGCAAAATTTATGATCACTTCCTTTGGAGAAATGTTTCCTAACTACAAAACGCTGGCTGAAGTGGTGTTACCCAAATAGCAAGTAGTAAACGGCACGAGCTGCCCTTCGGCGCCTCTGGCTTCGGCTCCGACTCGGCATCGGCGAGTGTTATACTGGAGGTGATGTTTCAGATTTTTTTGTGAATCTGACATAATTTGATTCTTTGTTTTCATTGATGTTTACATTTGCATATAGCAATTACTCACAATAAACGCCAGTCTGTCAGAAATCACGCCACAGAAAAACACAGCATTTCATGTGACAACCAAAGCACATCATTGGCTACTCTAAGGTCTTCTCTTTCTTACAAAACAAAAATAAAAAATAAATTAATAATAATGTTGGTCGTAAAGAAACAGTGGCAGGGAAATGAGCATAATTTTCATGTTGCCATATGGTTACACTGTGCAGTCGAGGGTTAAAATGGGGTGTACTCAGTTATGCTGAGCACTGTATGTCAGTTCTCAAAAATGTTGTCATGGGCACATATTTACAATGAGCTTGGTGTGGATTCATTCAACTGGGATGACCCCTGAGATGGAATAAGCCATGCAAGTGAAGCAGCAAGTGAGCAAATGATTGACCGCACTAGCCTTAAAAACCAAGAGATTACCCCATCGCCACCCCGCAAAAAAAGTGTTTGTCAGCATTCACAAAAGGCCAAAACAGTAACTAATAAACATAAAACTATAATGGAATATCCAAAGGAGGGACATAGGCCACTACAAAAGAAAATATGATTAAAGACAAAAAAAAATGACTTTCTCCATGGTCAGCCAGCCACTGCTGCGATCTGGTCACCTTGGAGTCAGCTCATGCTGATCTAAAACAAGCCTATAAACCTCCTCTATCCCTGTGCCGCTGCAAACAATGGCTCTCATTGGTGTAGGAGGAGTGGGAGGAGATTAGAGCGATCAAACAATAAAAGCATGATCAGGTCTCTCACCGCATGACACACCTCCCTCCCTCTGGCTCTGGCCAAACAGACCAGCATGTAGCAGAAGCTGTTATGAAGCAGCTGACAGAAATCCACCTGGGATCACGCATCTACTGGAATCTATAATACTGTGATGAAGACACATCACTATGATATGCTATTTGAAGTGCTAAATTTCCAAAATAAAAAGTAAAAAGAGTATTTTAAACTAAGGACAAGGTTAATTACCAAAACTAGATAGATTTGAGGTATATAAAATGAATTCACACATACAAAGTTATGTTACTTATGCTATTTTTCTTTAATTCAAAACTTACCAAATGGTTGACCATATTTTGACTGCTTTAAATAATGACTGTTAAAGTAATTTAAAGAATGACTGTTTCTAATAATAGTTTACACCACAGAGCATTGTTGGTTTACAAGAAAATCAAACAAACATAATCCTGCTGCACTATTACACTTGATTTTGGATTTATTGTATAAAAAAAAGAAAAGGAAAAAAAGAAAGAAAGCATGTTAAATGAGAATCTGAAATATTTCATGGCATTTATTTTGATTGTTTTTAAATAAATTGGTCTTTCACTTTAAAGTTTCTGATTTTTCATAGCATATGTATTCATTCCAGTACTTTTAGCATAAACCGACATATTAAGCATTTGGTAGAGGTTGCTATTTTAGAAATTTTGGGATGTGTTGGAAAAATGCATTCAGTGTGTTAACTTGTGACATTAGGAGATAAAGAATGCAATCCATTTTTTTTTTCCTTGCTGGAGCACTTAAAGGGTTAAGCAACTTACACATACAGTAGCTGAATACTAATGCACCTGCTTAGGAACTCTAATGTTAAAATCCTTTATTGGAAACTTCAATAATCTCAATTAATCCACACACAAATCATTTACATTAGCAACCATGGCTTTTTAATTATGATTTTCAACATTTCTTTACAACAATCAGCAGTAAACCATAAAAGGGAGAGTGGGATTGTTAGATCAAGTAAATGTGTTTTATATCAGCTTGTATGAATATTTATGCAAAATAATATTAGGCTGCTGCAGTAATATTTGTGTATTAAACCTGTTTGTGTTTCTGTCTTCTGATGAACACAAAAAAAAAAAAAAAAAAAAAAACAGTGTCTAAACCATTGTTGATCTCCATTTGACATTCGAAATAGTATTGGTTGCCCTACACTCTCAGAAATAAAGGTATGCAAGCTTTCACTGGGGTGGTACCTTTTTAAAAGGTACAAATTTGTACCTTAAAGGTCCATATTAATACCTCAAGGGTACATATTAGTACCTAAAAAGTACAAAAGTGTTCCTCTTAAAAATTTTTAGGTACTAATATATACTTTTATGGTACCATTATGGAACCTTTAAGTACAAACTTTATTTCTGAGAGTGTACTATAGAAGTCAATGAGGACCATAAACTTTTTGCTTACCAACATTCTACAAAATATCTTCTTTTTTTAAAGTAACTTATTGAAATTTGAAACAACCTGAGCGTGAGTAAAGTGAGTACATTTAAATTTTTTGGCTGAACTATCGCTTTCAATTACTTTTTTAAGGAAAATGCACAAGTACAAATGTATCCTAATGATAGAGTACAAGTTCCACAAACTAACTTCTGAAAGTTAACTTGGACTGTCGTTACACAAACTCCAGAATGAAACCTTAGCCAAGGGCCTGGGGAAAAGTAGCCATATTAACTGCCCAAGCAGACGGTCTGCTGCAGTTATCCATTTTAACCCAGCTACTATTACAAACAAAATGGCTGAGGTAATGGAGCACAAACATACAAATCTCTCTGCCACCAGAAATGAAGACACAGGAAAAAAAAAAATCCACGTGACATCAAACGTGTAATTGCAGCGGTAGCGCGTTGGAGCGTATTCAAACTAGCCAGCAATTATCAAAGGTCCAACAGGTCCTTCCCCCTCCCCTCGGATCTCTTTGCCAATTAAGCTGTCAGGTTTTGCGCAGATGGCTCGCGGTGTATCACAGGCTGCTCCTCTGCCCTGTTGACCAGCTTCGCTAACTTTCACAGCCATCCATCATTCGCTAAGGCTTTAATTAGCTTGTTATTTTGCCATGTAAACTATTCCCGGCTTCAGAAAAAAGGCACCCTCGGAGCATTCTCAATGCTTTCAGACCAGGGCCAACCAGGGGGATAGTGCGCCTTGTGGGAGGGCAGCCAATCAGCGTCGCCCAGAATGGCATTTTCAATAGCCTTTTCAGCATGGTGCGCTGGCAATTATGTCCCCCAGCCCCCACCTTGTTCCACTTCCTGCCAAGCAGCGCTTTTTTTTTGTGGCCTGCAATTCTAGAGCTGATTCATAACCCTGTTATTTCCCTCTCTCATTTCTTTGTAATTTTTTTTTCTTTGCCATCTTGGCAGGTTGGGCTATGGAAAGTGCTTATCAAAGATCAGCTGCAAGTCACTGCAAAATAAGACATAAAGAGTGCAGGAGAGAGATAGATAGAGAGAGAGAGAGAGAGAGAGAATGACGATTCCATACTCTACAATGTTTCCATTTGGCATCATCACCTGGTTTGCCCTCTCCCTCTTTCTCTCTCTCTTTCTGTGCGTGTGCCAGAGGGAGGCTCTTTGGCTTGCGGATTGATGAATTGGATTAGCCTAATGCAAGTTTGGGTACAGGGCCGCACCTGAGGCATGGCCACGCATTACGATACCAGCTCTCTCTGATTAACAGCACAAACTGATTGAAATCTGGTCCAAATGGAGCTCTCTAAGTGGATAATCCTCTACAGACAGTGGTGCACATGTTCAACAAACTAGCCGCTAACTCTTTACCATCGGCATTTGGTTGATAGGGCTGTGCGCAGCATTAGAAAACAATAAGAGCTGTATGTTTTAGCATACATTGTAACTAAAGCCCAAAGTATGCTTGGTCTTTTTATGTATGTTAGCGTATGCACAAGGTCATTGGGACTACCTTTCAAATTGTGTACTTTGACAGGTGAACAGGAACAATTAATCTTTGTCCAGTGTGTGTAATTGTTCTCTTCAAAAGATATGAATGATAAAAATCTTTGCACTCATTTGCACTCTTTTAATGTCAATTTGTCTTTTGCTGTCTTCAGTAGTTTGTTGTTGTTTTAATAGTGTCTTATCTGTTTCCTTTCCAACTGATAAACAACAGCCTTGACACCTTGAAGAGAAGTAATCAAATTCAAAGTGCTTGGTCCTAAGCTGAAAAAATTGTATAGTGTGTAGCGTATACATTGCACACATACTGTACTGTTGGCAATTAAATTTGAATCATGCACATTTTATGCTGACACTTGCATACATGTAAAATATTATTTTAGCAATATGTTTAGCAATATGTCGTCTAAACCTTACCACATAACGTAAAAAAAAAAAAAAAAAAAAAAAAAATATATATATATATATATATATATATATATATATATATATATATATATATATATAAATTAATTTATTTATTTAAATAAATATTACATTTTTTTATATAAAATATATTTGAGTTATATCAGTTTGAGTTGATATCAGAAGGGGCTTATGAAAAGCAAAGGCCTCTAGGTTACACTTTGTTTTGCAAAATAAAATATAATCATGCCTTGTTTTTTTTTTTTGTTTTTTTTATAAGGGTCTGACCTTGCTTTGACAAAAGTCTTGTCATTTAACAGAAACAATGTGCAGTATAAAATATAAAGTCATGGTGCAGTGGAAAAAAGAATTTATATCTTGTATGACTCCCATGTATAAATAACATTAATAAAGTCATCTGGAATGGCAAAGAAAGTGTTCTTGCAGGACTCCCAGTTCATCAAGATTATTTAGATTCATCTTCAATGCTTCCTCCTTCATCCTACCACAGACATGCTCAATAATGTTCATCTCTGGTGACTGGGCTGGCCAATCCTGAAGCACTTCTAACTGTCTTTGCTTTCAGGAACTTTGTTGTGGAGGGTGAAGTATGAAGAGGAGCGCTATCCTGCTGATGAATTTGCCCTTCTGTGGTTTGTTATTTCATGGGCAGCCCAAATGTCTTGATACCTCATGCTGTTGTTCTCCCACATGCCCCCATTCTGAATGGGACATTTTTCTTTGAGAAACGTGGATCCATGCAGGTTCCATTAGGTTTTCTGCAGTATTTGTGATGACTGGGATACAGTTCAACAGATGATTCATCTGAAAAATCTACTTTTTTAAATGATCAACTAAAAGTCAAGATAATAACTGGGATCCACAACAAGGCTTTTGTCAGGTAGTGTATATAGACATAGTATAATTTGGCATGTCCAAGTTAAATAGGCAAATGTTTGTACATATATACATAAACATTATTATTAGATACACTTTGTATCTGCATGTATGGAATAAACAAAAAGAACAGGACAGTATAATCAAGAGATGGAATAGGAAAAGAAACATTACCTGGTATTGTACCTGTTTTTTTGTTTTGTTTTATTTTTAGTTTTTTTTCTACAGAGTGGGGAAGACATTTAATTGTTGATGAGGTAAATTGTCTTAGGGGGCAGGGGGGAACTATTCTTACGCCTTGCTGATCTGGGGATCAAAGTTATAAAAAGCTCTTTATGGCTATGAACACACAAAATCAAAGATTTAAAGCACACACACTCACATGCACACACACACACACACACACACACACACACACACACACACACACACACACACACACATTGTAACACAGAACATCTCTCTTGTGGCTTATTGTTTTATTCTTAAAAGAAGCAAAGGGTGTGTAGGACATCTTTCAGCTTTCATAATTCTCAGCATTCTTCAGATGGCAGAACAAAGTACAAAGTAGTATAAAGAATATAAAGTATATGTAGTTATTTAAATAGTACAGCATAATTTCATACTACCCTGCCTACATTGTGCAATTACTGCATTTAGGACAAATATACCAATAGTAAGCCTAACATTTCACACAAAACACATAACTTTTTGTAGAACCAATGCCTCTGATATCATTATCATGCATTAACGGTTATTTCCCTTAACAAAAATGCCTCATGTCTCGAGTATTTTACCTGTGTGAGGGCAGCTATTTTTCTAGCTGTGTCCATCAACTCCCTCACTTCTTTGTCCTCCCAGCCAGTCGACCAATAAGGTTTATTTTCCTTCATTATCGGTCCCTCTGTTTTCTCTCATCACGCTTCAGTCAGCCCTAATTCAATCCTCCCTCAGCCCTTCCCTCTCGCTGTCTTTCTTTCGTCGCTCTCTTCATCATTCTTCACACATCCGCCACGCTGGAAAAAAAAAGGAAGGTGAGCAGGCGCCGCTAATTTTCTTCCGCCCTGGAGGAAGGTTAACGCAGCACAGTGGCATTTCACTATATTATATCTGATTACAGAGTTTGATGATGAACAGCGAAGTAGACAAATACTTGCTGGCAACTCAGCCATGATAATGTCCTTTTGTTTACACGGTGATGCACTGAGCGAAAGGATTCTACATGACAAGATTCTTTCATTTATTGCGCTGACTGCACATTGCATTACTGAAATATCTGAAATATATTTTATATTTATACTGTAACAGCTTCTGGACCATTATTCGAAGGTTTTTGCTGAAAAATGCTGGTCTGTTATTGGCAGCTGTTTAGTTGATCGGTAGGTGGGCCAGCTTTTTCACAGTAAAACCGCCTCAGGCCACCTAGCTGGCCTAAAAAAGTTTCATTTGACATTTTAGAGACAAATTGGACAAAGTATACACCAATGAAGTGCCTGAGTAAAGGTGTAGATATAGGTGTACACCAATACCATAGTACTCCAGGAAAGGTATGATGCTGCTCCTTTACTTTACTTTCTTTATTGTCCACAAGTGGAAGTTTATCTTTGGCTTCACCACACAACCACATCAACTTTCACATTACACACATCATAGAAAAAACAGGTAGCACAAATACTTTCAATGTCATCACATATATCACATTAAAAACTCTATTTCAAACCTGTACATACTTAAGAGTCCGGTATTTAATTTTCTAATGGCAGTCGTCAAAAAAAAAAAAAAAAAAAAAAAAACATTTCATACACATTTTTCTTTACTACTTGATGGCAAGAACTAAAATTTTACATTTAAGGGATTGGAAAAATCTTCAGTAATGACGTATGCTTTCTGTTTAATTCTCACTGAAAAAAAAAAATATATATTTTGGTTGTCTTTGTGCTTTGCCTACAATTGCACTGGACACCAAATTGCTGCAACCTCCTAATGATATATAATTTCTGCATTGTTTTTTTTAAAAAATGCATTCTTGGTCATTGAACGCAATACTTTTTTTTTCACAGAGTGAAAAATCAAGCAAACAAAAACAACAACAAAATGTGGCAGATGAAACATCTATGTTTTATGAAGTGAAATAAATAGTCTGTGCAAGAAGCTGAACATAATTTCAATATTAATCCACAGTTGTAGATTTGAGAACAGAGGCAACCAGTTCAGTCTGACTCAATAAATCATTCATTGAGTAATGTTCCATGTATTTTCCATTGCATTAAACTTAAAGGATCATGAAATGTTATATGGCATAGAGGAGTTTGTGGTTTGTGTTGTATATCATAGAAGATAATGTTATCATCGTTAATTTGAATTATATTGAAAACCGGGTAATAATGAGATTTTTTATTTTTTTTATTTGCACTGCGTTAATCTTTTAGGTTTGAAATTTGACTACACGGGTAGTGATATGACAAAGCTATAATGATGTCATAATTATTAAAAAGATCCTTCACTTAATTAGTCACAACACGCTGTTTTGCTTTGATAGACACTTACAACGTGTAGCTTACAAACGAATGTTTAGATCCAAAGTGACAGTTCCTTTTTGCATTGAAGTGTTTATAAGATGCAAAGCAATGTGTGCTTATGCTTTACTTGTAGAAAACCACATTATTTTTTCATATATCTTACTTTAATTATATACAGCTACTATGCAAACATGGAAATGACTGCCATATTTCCAAGTTTCCCCTGGCTGCCTGAATCAGAAAATGAAGAGCAAACACCTGAGCACACCTGACGCTCACACCTCATGCTCTCTAAAATAAAATCTGACAATGGTCTTTCACATATATTTGGAATAAGCATGTGTAAGTAATATGAAACGTTCACATATTTATATTTTTGAGATTGTGGGTATTTACAGTGGTTTGACTGATAAATATGAATTTGAAGCTAAATTGTTAACGGTGCCAAATAGCCCTTCTGGTTGTTTACATCCTCGTTCACGTCCTTGCTACAACAGACCATTAATGCTAGAAACTGTGCATGTTATTGATCAATTTTAACAAATAAAAACACTTATAGGTTGTGGCTCACAATTCACAACTTCGTCGGTTGACAGAATTTTTTAATTGAATCCAGCACTGAACTAGGAGAGATTCTGGAACCTGTACTTTGTCAAATGCTAGCTATATATTTTATTATAATTCTCTGGAACTTGTAAGCACTTTAATCTTTGTGTCGTGTCCTTTGGAAGCTCAAATTCAGAAACATAACAAGCTCTGTGGAAATAGCCGCATTTGGATGACATTTTAGCTTTATCTGCTATAACATTAAAGGGCATATGGCCACACCCTGTTGCTGCGCAGGGTGTATGTGCACAGTGATTGCGCATAACCTGAAGTGTTTATGATCTTATTAACCTGGATGTATTTTTTTGTAGTCCCTATATCCGTTCGCTGAAGGCTTTGCTAAGATAAATTTGTAAAATCCAATGTCTCCCTTTGCATCGGACTTTGAGCACATTACATTCAGAGATGATGTTTATGTTCATACAACTACATTACGCATCAACTGAAGTTTAAAATATGATATTGTAGTGGAACACTCCTTTAAATTCTTATCCAAAATCTTTAATACAAATATGATTAATTTACTTTGTGAGTTTAAATGATCTACACTGTCCTTGACCAAACAAATAGCCTATAAACATCACATAACAAGCTGTAATGCAACCAAGCATTCAAATTCATTTTCAATACACAGTACAAATGCAAATTGATGAAACTGGCTGGTGTTTTGTATCACAGAAAGGAGCACCTGTAATTTTCTGCAAGGGTATTTCTGTTTTTCTACAGATTTTCCTCTTAGTGTGATTCGTAGAGCCTCATCAGCATTTAAACAGCCTGAGCGAAACTAGGGAGGTCAATTTAATCGCAGACAGACATATAGAATCACACAGTAATTATTGTCATATAAGAGCAAAGGTAAAGATTGATTTCAGTGAAAAGAAGGAAGTGAAAGACAGGCCTGCATAAATGAGGAGATGCTGAGACCCAGATACTTTAAGATTGTGTTACATGACAGTGAACACATCATACATTGAAGTTAAATCCTATAATGTGTATTTTTATTTAGGAAGTTTAACCACAAATACATTATTAGTTATTTAGAAGAAAAAAAATGAAAAGGATGTATGCTCAAATAATATCCAATCTTATCAATTCTCATAGTGTACATTCTCAGAAATAATGGTACCATTATATAATTTTGTAATAATTTTGAATTCATTCATTTATTCTCCTTAAGCTTATTACCTTATTTATCAGGGGTTGCAACAGAGTAATGAACCAACAACTATTCCAACATATGTTTTACACAGCAGATGCCCTTCCTGCCATCCAGTACTGGGAAAAACCCATGCATCCTTACGCCAATTTAGTTCATACAAGTCACCTATAGCACATGTCTTCACCTACAGTGTAGCTCACCCGGAGGAAACACGAGAGAACATGCAAACTCCATGCAGAAATGCCAACTGCCCTAGCTAGGATTTGAACCAGCGAAATTCTTGGTGTGAGGTGACAGTGTTAACCACTGAGAAACCATGCCGCCCAATTTTTTTTGTTTGTTTGTTTGTTTGTTTTTTTTAGGTTGATATGGACCTTGTAGAAACAAAAAAATTCCAAGCTTTTACATTCATTTCTGAGAGTTGCAACAATTTTGCAAACATTCTTACTGTTCATAAGTTACAGTGCATGGCAGGGGGTGCTAGACCCCATTTACTGAAGAACCCAATTTACATTTGAGGGGGGCATGGGCCCCAGTAGAGCTTTATGTCTAGCAACTCCTTTTTGAATGAAATGAACACAAAACCAGCACAGCCTTATTGGGAATATGGACCAAGTGATACACTTTTGAAAACTGTAAAATATGTGCTTGTGAGTACACATGGTTGCATTTTGTGTAAAACGTAGGCTACAGGGCAAAACCACGTAGAGCTTACCTCTTTATAAATGACTTTTCCTGCATGACTCGGTTGCTCATCGCGAATGGTGTCACGTTTGGAATGCAGAGCGTAGCCGGACTGGGGTCCGAGTTTGGCAAAGAACAGTTCTAAAAAGTAAAACAAAAAACAAAAAGCAAACAACAGTGTGAGATTGTGGTAAAAGCATGCAGCCACGAAGGCTTTTCTCTTCTAGTTGGCTTTTAAAAACACCAGCAGTTGGGTTTAGGGAGGGGGTGAGTGGCTCAAGCTGAGCAGCATCTATGTTCGCAAGAAGGATGATGAGAAAATTTGCAAGAATATGTAAATATTTCTCGGTTCTCAAAAACGTAGGTCTGGGCACATATTTTTAATAAGCGTTGGTTGAATAAAACACTAACAAATCAGAAGCCAAGATTACAGGCCAGTACTTCTGAATGAATAATTGAATGAATGAATGAATGAATAAATGAATAAATGAATGAATGAATGAATGAATGAATGAATGAATGAATGAATGAATGAATGAATGAATGAATGAATGAATGAATGAATGAACGAATGAATGAATGAATGAACAACATATGTAGGTAGGTTTTGTAAAATGACTCACTGTTCAAGTTTTTGCTGTACATGTGCTGGCTTTCATGGAAACCAGCCAGAACCAGTACACAACCAGCGAAGAACCAGCTTAAAGCATTTAATAACAAGCAATAACCATTTAAATCAGCAGCCATGATTCAAAACCAACAGTAAAAAGCACTATACTGTTAAATTTTTTAACAGGATAATTGTCAAAAAATAAAGACTTATTTATTTGCATTGATTTGTAAACTATTCACCTTAAAAAAATTTGAAATCCAAGATTAAAAAAAAACCTTTGCATTTAATCTCACGTTTGAACCCTTTAAGTTATTTTTAAACATGACAAAACAATAAGCATTTAGCATCACATTTGATTTCAAAACTTCTCTGATACGTGCATTTACAGTAAATGACATTGCCACATTCTTGCTCATCTGTTTCAGAGAAAACTGAATCCTTTGAACTCCTGTGTCGCTCATAGAAGAAGCAGTGTAACATAATTATAGAAATGCCAAAAATGCTTGTGTATGTGTGTGTGCGTGTATGATGGTGTGTATATAGCAATTTAAAGAGAAAATGCATTCGTGTTATTTATTATGTTGGGGGGAAAAGCATTACAAGTGAATATGTTATGACAAATGCAGAAGATTTAACAGAAAAAAAAAGATTATAAAATGATGATAATCTTTAAAGAGCCAGTTTTCATGTGATTAATCTTTGAATTTATCAAGTTCTCAAAAGGAAAAAAGTCTCACTTACACATAAGTCAAGTATAATATATTAATATTACATTAATCTCAAAGCACACAGCAGGTAGGTGTCAAGATCACGCCTCTGTTATTGAATTCAGTCAGTCAAGGGAAGAGTTTTCACAAAAATGAAAATTCTCTCTTCCTTTTTTCACTCTCAGATCTTTTTAAAGCAATATGGAACACAGAAGCTGTTATTTATAACAGCGTGTCAAAGCTGCTCTTTTATATATATAATGAAAGTGAATGGTCACTATGGCTGTCAAGCAACATCTTCAGTGAAAAATGAGTTACAGTAGATTTCAGTCTTCACACAAAGCTATCATATGGCTTCAGAAGACATGTGGAATACTTTGATATTGTGCTATAGTAGTGTATATATATAATTTTTTTTCTTCGCCTTTTTTCTTTTAGAGTTTCATAGCCTCTGGTCTCCATCAACTTTCACTGCATTGAAGAGTGCAGTAACATCACCCTTTGTATTTCATGAAAAAAAAAAAAAACATAAAGCTTTGGAATGACATGAGGGTGAGAATAAAATGATAGAATTTAAAGTTGGCTGAACTTATCTTTAAAAGGTTAGTTTATCTTTGGAATGGATGGATGTATGGGTGGATGGATGGGTGGAAAAACTAATAAGTAGAAATTGATGATATTGAGAAATAGATGGAAACATTGCCTGGAGAAATGATGGATGGTGTAATGAAAGGGTGGATGAAAGAATGGGCGTATGGATGGATAAATGGATTGGATGAATAGAAAAAAACAAATATATGTGCAAATTGATGAATGGAGAAATAGATTGAGTAATGGATGAAATAATGGAAGAATAAATGGATGGATAAATGGATGGTTGGATGGATGGATGGATGGATGGATGGATGGACTGATGGATTGAATAATGGATGGATGGATGGACTGATGGACTGATGGATGGATGGATGGATGGATGGATGGATGGATGGATGAATGGATAAATGGATGAATGGATGGATGGATGGATGGATGGATGGATGGATGGATGGATGGACAGATGGATAGATGGATGGATGGACGAATAGATAGATGGAAAAAAATAGATGGACAATCTGATGAATGGAGAAAAGGATGGATGAAAAAACAAATAGATGGATAAATTGGTGAATGGAGAAATGGATGGTTAGAAAAACAAATAGATGGACAAATTAAAGAGAAATGGTTGGACTGATGGATGGGGTAATGGACTAATGGATGGATGGATGGATGGATGGATGGATGGATGATGGATGAATGGATGGAATAACAAATGGATGGACAAATTGATGCATGGAGAAATGACGAATGTCGGACAGCAAACAGATGGATCGACAGACAGACAGAAAGACAAGCAGATGGACATTTGTCAAGCATGTATAGTTCAGCTTTCATGTGCTGCTCAGATGTTATAGGTGATAAAAAGCCTACATTAAATCTGTTCGTCAAACAAAAGCAATTATGTCTCTTCAGAAGACTTTGGGTGATTAAACTTGCAATGCAGAAACAGAAATCTTTTGGAAGTAATAAAAAAGTCTTCATTTGTGTTCCAGATGAACAAAAGTCTTATGAGTTTAGAACGACATAAGGGTGAGTAAATGATGACAGAATTTTCATTTTAGACTGAACAAACCCTCTAATCAATCAATCAGTCCGTTCCTTACAAGACAGACACTCAACTTGACAGATGACAATACATACAGTGACAGCACGCTTTGCCTAATTAGTATAACTCGACGTCATAATAACTGATTGAATTCAAGCGAGTCAGTTAGTGAAGCAAAAAAAAAAAAAAAGAGACAAATAGAGAGAAAAAGCACACAGATGAATGAACATGCCCTCCTGCAGAGAAAACAAGTTAACAACTGATTGAAGACTGAGCTGGTGACTGCTGAAAGACTTGGTAGAGGCGGGAATTCATAAGAAATTCATGGCAGCTTGCCGAAACGGCACCGAAATGTGGATGAAATGCGCTCCATTTGATTTAAAGCCCTCTTTGAACATTAAAAGCTCTTGGGGAGAGCTCTGGGAATTGTTCAGCATGTGAGGAAGAGTGAGCTAATGCCAGAGATTCATTAGAGACAGAGGATTCAGGCATTGCTTGCTGAAGAAAGAAAGCCAGAGTCAGACAAGGGCTAGTAATTGTGTGGTGTATTTCTCTGAGTCAACATGCTTAATGTGTGTATTGTCAGCATTAACTGAGGCACACCTCTAAATCCAGATAAACCCACTAATGTTATCATAACTATTATCTACATCTAGTAACTCACATCCCGCTGGGAACACCCCTTAAAACAACATGTCTGCCACTCATCCGTTTACACTTGTTGACCTTTGAACAACATGGTGGACGATAAAAACCTTCATAACTTCACTGAATGACCTGCCACTGTTTTTCAGACTAGAACCAACTCTGAAACTCCTTACTGATGCTTCAAACCAAATTCACAATGTTTTCACTTATTAGATTTATTAGGTATGGGTCAGAATAGAATATGCATCACATAAATTGTCAAATTTCAAGTAAGATTGTTTCTGGTTTGTTGTGGTTATTCATCAGGGTTATTCAATCAAAAATAGATTTGTTTTCAAAGTATTTTGAAGTTAAATAATTGCTACTGTGTTGTCTAAAATAAATGAGCGAATGAAAACACATCACTTTTTAAAGCTTATAAATCATCCAGAATGTTTTTTTTTTTTTTTTTTTTTTTTTGAGAAAGTAAAAAATCCAGAAAGTATTCTGTTAGGGGTATTTCCTTATTCTTTGCATACGAGCGGGCACTTTGAATCTCTTTGGCTCGAGACTTCCGGTCTCATTCATTACTATTCATTTTTAGACTTTTAAAAACAGCTTGTTACACTGCTTGATGTTGCAAACTGATATTTTCTTATTATATTCTTTTTATTTTTTAGTATAGTCATGGACTCATTTGTTTGTAGAGCAAGTAGTTTGACTGTTTTCTGCTGTTTATTATTCCTAGTCATTTTTTTTTTAAATAGGCAACTGAATCAGAAGTTCTAAAAAATCGCAAAAACGAGTGCACTTCTGCATTGAAGAATAAGGTCAATAGGTTTGCCAATAAAGAATAAAATTTTTACAGTATAAAAATCATTATGTGTATGTAATAGCCCCACAATTTACAAAAAACAAACCTCTGCGTGCGCGCGCATGTGTGTGTGTGTGTTAAGTATTACGGTAACACTAAATCAACAGGATAAAATTATAAAAAGAATTGTGTGGCATCACGAACTGAAGTAATGTTTGCCAAAACCATAATAATTATAATAATTCCAGGAGGCCAGTGGACAAATTTGGCCATAATGCCGGGGTCAAACCTCTACTCTTTTTCTGAAAGACGGTGCTCACTGAGCAATATAGTGCCCCCTTCACATGCAAATTAAACACCATCTGCTGCCCTCATTAACACCAGCAACAACCTAGCTTTCCAATGTGGTATCCCATCCAAGTACTGATTGGGTGCTGCCATGCTCAGCTTCAGTAGGCGACCTTGTTAGAATTGCAGATAGCTAGCTGCCAGCACCCATTATTACTTTAAACCATTTGGAAACATGTAAATACTAGAAAAGTGTAGACTAGATATCACTTTGACATAGGCTTTTAAAAAATTATTTATAAGTAATTGTTTGGTATAATTCCTGCTACGTGCACAACCATATTTGTTTACACTGCCCTGCAGTGTGGGAGTTAGCCTGTCAGAGCAAAGATATTTATATCTAGACATTCCACTTGTTGTCCTGGAAGAGAAAAAATGACTGACTGGTGAAGTGAAGGTTTGAGTGGACCATCTAGCTCAGTCTTTGTTTGATGTCAATTCAACACAGCAGCATCAAAACAACTAAACTCAATTACTCTCAAAAGACGACTCACTTTGCCTTTGGTTTCTGCCTTAGATAGCAGTGTGTGGATGCAAAATGCATACATTTATTATAATCCATCTGTTTTATTTACATTTAGTCTGATGTTTTTATCCAAAGAGACTTACAAATGAAAAACAGCACGCAATTTATCATACAAGAGGCAAATACTGTAGTTACAGATACACAAGTTAAAATATGCAAGTGAAGAAAAGAAGAAGGGGAGATATTATCATATGGAATACATAAAAAAATTCCACTTATTTCACCATGCACCCTTCGTCTACTGCGTTAGTTTGACTTTTGCTATTAATACAATATCTATTTATCTGCCTACTGTATACAGTATTAGTTATCAACTTCGGATACTTTTTTTTGTCTAGCAGAGTGCAAATGAACACTTTGTCACCTTAGAATTATAAAGTTCGACATGTTTGTCAAAATTGAGTTATTGACATATTCTTATTAAATGACAACTTATTTACATTATGGGAAGTTGTAAGTTGTTTACATTTAAAGACTTTTTATTTAAAAAACAAATGTTACACATAATGTTTGCTATGGAATGCAAAAACTTCATTATCTCAGAATCATTGTAACGTAGATAGAATTTTAATTCAAAGTGATGAATAGACAATCGGGTTGGATTGTCTTTTTTCACTTTATGTACATAAGTATAGTAAACCTAAATCATATATTAAATGCAGTTATCTAATTTATTATTCAATCATATTTACAGTAAGTTTGCAGGGTTTTGATTGAAATATAAGTGGATTATGACAAGTACCATCTAATAGACTGTTTTAACATTTGATTCTCAAAGGCAACCTGTATTTGATATAACTGGAAATTTTGCTTAACAAATTTCCATTATAAATGCATAAATGGATGATCATAAAATATTCTGCTTACTGTTTTATTGTTTAACTTGCATATGCAAGCTTGTTAATCTAATAAAATACACAAGTGACAGGTGGTATATTTGACTACTTTTATTTGTTAAAAAAGTGTTTTTGAACACCATTCACCCTAAATCTGCCAGTTTCAGACCACTAAATGTATACTTTTATGCTGGACACTACTGTGCATTGATGATGGTGAACCACTTTATGGCGAGGGTCTAGGAGGTATATACACAGCCAATAAACTTGTAAAAGCTTAATGTGACTATTTTCAATTTCAAACAGTTCAGTTTACAGCATTAATGTTGAAATTAACCGCAATACATTTAATTAAAAAGACTTAAGCATTCATTTAGTTGTTCAAGCACAAAACAAGATGAAACAGTGTAACCGCTAGTGCTGTCAGGATCAGCAAGCGAGCACTGAAATTTCATTGAAAATACTGGGGTAAAATAACATTTTAATAACATGACGGGGTAAGATGAAATTTAAGCAGTGCCTCTTGTCCAGTCCGAGACCCACTTTATATCAGATATCTATTAGGCTGTGAAGACCGAAGATTTTTAAAGAAATCAGACCTTAAACGTGGTAATTTTAAAAAGAAAAGTCTTTGTTTATAATTATATTAACTTGTTTTTTTATATATATAACTTACTTTTCATATACAATTTTTATTAAGCTACCAAGCGAACTATTTTCACTATTTAAAGGACTGACCTTCCCACTTCTGGATTGTATGTCCTTCAGGTGGAATCAAGCATTAACGTGAATCAAAGTCCATTATAATTTACACCCTTGATTTCAATATATTTATTGTCCAAAATAATCCACATGTATTCAATAGAATAATAATTAAGAAAGTAAATGTAAACTAAATCATTATTTTAAACAAATTAATCAATAAATGACAGTTCAAATGTTTATGGTTGATGGGACTTTTAATGTTGTTTATAAAGAAGTCTCTTAAAATTAAAATACAAATTAAAACACAAGGGCGAAGCAGTGGCGCAGTAGGTAGTGCTGTCGCCTCACAGCAAGAAGGTCGCTGGGTCGAGCCTCAGCTCTGTTGACGTTTCTGTGTGAAGTTTGCATGTTCTCCCTGCATTCGCGTGGGTTTCCTCCGGGTGCTTCGGTTTCCCCCACAATACAAAGACATGCGGTACAGGTGAATTGGGTAGGCTAAATTGTTCATAGTGTATGAGTGTGTGGATGTTACCCAGAGATAGGTTGCGGCTGGAAGGGCATCCGCTGCTTAAAAACTAGCTGGATAAGTTGGCAGTTCATTCCGCTGTAGTGACCCCGGACTAATAAAGGGCAAGAAAATTAATGAATGAAAATAAAAACACAAATATTGTGAAAAATTCTTACATTTTAAATCCATTATTATTTAAAAGTGTATTTTAATTCTGCTTTTTATTACTCCAGTCTTACCGATCACATGACTCTTCAGAAGTCACTCTAATATGTTGATTTTTTTTCTCTGTCAGCTGGTTTTTATCTAACACACACACACAAACTCTTGGTTTGCAGATAATATCTGTTTAAAGCACATTTTTAAGGGTGCTTGCACCATATATAAAAGATTCATATCTGGATGTTAAAAGAGAGTTAGACATGTTTCCATCTAACAAGCAAGATCAGCATCTCTCCGGTGCTTAAACGACACACCATTCATCATTGTGGACAGCAGCAAAGCGAAAGCACATGGCCGATGAATGGGAGAGAAGGAAAACTATTCACACCTGAAGACAATATCAGAACATCAGGAAGGAGTGAAGGAAAACAAGTGTAAAATTGCATCAAACTTCACAAAACTATGTATCCTCCTTCTTGCTTCTATATTTAATAAACACCTTTGTGATGCACAGCAATTTAAGTGATTGTCCTCATTTCAGCATCACACCGGTGGGGAATTGCAAGCATTTGTTTCAATAAGGTTAATGCAAAGGAGAAATCTTACTTTATGGAGGTGAAACCAGGCTTGCATTATTACCTCATTTCTTACAAATTAGGCAGAGCAGATCTATTACTCCCTTCCTGTGTTATTGTTATTACTCTATATATACCTCATGTGCGAGGACATTGGAGGCATTTATGTGTTTATGCAGTCCACAGGCTCTCTGATTATTCACAGATTGATCATACACCTTCCAGTTCACACACGACAACAAACGCAATGGTGAAAGCATTTTCAAAAGAACCCTAACATTTCAAGAAAGGAAAAAAAAAAAAAATATATATATATATATATATATATATATATATATATATATATATATATATATATATATATATATATATATATATATATATATATATAAGAAAATATTAAAAAAACTAACTTACAGTCTAAAGTCTGTAAGTAAAATCAAATAGACATCTAGCAAATAGTCTAAAAAACTATTCATCAAAGAGACAGATTAGACAGGCTAAACACATGTAGTCATTCATTCTGGTCTATTTTTAGACTAGCGTTTTCAGAAATGTACCACAATCATGTTGCACTGCTTGCTTCAACCTTAAATAACTCTTGCACAATAATAAACCTTAAATAACTCTAATATTTAATACCTCTCTTGCACAATATCCTGCGCAACATTGTTCAGTCTCATTTAAAATACTTGTATAGCCTGTCTTATGTGTATAGTTAAGTATCTTATAGTATATGTTAGTTATGTATAGGTTTTTTGGTTTTTTTAAGCTCTTATGTCCAGTGTTGTGTTTGTATTTATGATAAATTTATGTAGCACTGCTGTCCTGCAAGAGATGACATTTTGTTCCTTGCGGAATGACAATAAAACTCGACTAAATTGACTTAAAAATATAACATGTTGATTTTCTTGTCTTTTTTAACCTTGTAAATGTATTAAAATAGCTTTAAAATGATATTCACAAATATATTAATGGTCACACTTTGCGGTAATGCTGGTTAAAGTATTAATATGAACTAATAGTAAACAATACTTGGACATCATTAATTAATCACAGTTTAACATAATGTTTTATTAAATGACAAAGTTTTTTAACATTAACATGAAATAACAATGAATAAAGTTAACAAAGATGAACAATAATCAATTGTTTGTTCTTTGCCAACAGTAAATTATACTTACAGTTCACAAAGTAGGCCTTCATATTACTTTTGACTGGACAGAAAGTCTGACCACAGAGTCTTAAACGTTTTCCATTCATTTCTTAAATCCTTCCTCTAACTGCTACTAAATAATTTGCCATGACTCATCTTAAAAAAAAAAAAAAAAAAGACAGAAATTATCTTTACAAAGCAAAATATTTCACACTAAAATATAAACTTAACGGCTGTCGTATTGACAAGATGTTACTTGCATCATAAGACCATGTATGACCACATGATAAATGTGTGCTGTGATATGCAAATGGGACTTAATGATGCCAAACGGAGGATCTGTACGTGGGGTTTCCTTTGCCCTGGGGGATTCGGAAGACAGATAGTATAAAGAGGGATTTACAGAAACATTATTGTACTCCCATGTGAATAAATGCATAGCAATGATAGGGAAATGAACCTCAATGTAGAACAGGAACTACTGAGACACCATCACCCGTGACAAGCCGTGATTTATGAAAAGGCAAAGGAAAGTGAAAAAGAAAATGAGTCGGCGAGCACCTAAGCAGCACAGATAAAAGGAAAGCTTTAGGAGAATAATATTTTCAGGATACAAAACTCATACTGAAATATTTTATGGTCGCACAATAATCATCTTTAAAGAATGTCTGCCTCTCGGCTAGACTTATAGTCCCTATGTATCTGAAATAAACTCAAGACCAGAAGTGACACAATTTAATAGTCATCGGACAGATATGGATGAAATAAAAAAAAATCAAACACCGCATTTCCACACAGCGACATTATGGAACAATGGAAGGGGAATACTTGGGGAAAAAAGAAGGAAAACACACAGAGAAAATGACAAATGGGCCGGTTCAATAATGTTATTGTATAACTCCATCCTCCGCGGCAGTTTGTCAATGTAACGCAGCCTCCATCTATCATCCATTCCTCCACTGCCCCAATCTCTCCATCAAAACAATCAATAATCCTTCATCCAATTAACAGACAATAATAATTTCTGCGCCGGCTGTGTGCAAGGGGTGTAAGGTCAAACGTGTATAATGAAGATGAATTCTGTCACATTGCATTCTTTACTGCTCATCAAGCATCGCCACCTGTTGCTCTTTCATTCAGTCCAGCAGGTTCAGTCACTCTCATTTGTGTTATCGATCCTGACAGTGAATTTGCCATCGTGCCATTCAGCGTTTTATACATCATGACAGATATCTGCTCTATTATGCTTAGTAAAGCACTTCACGGATTGATTTTGTAAGCCGAGACACCACAAACAATAAAATCATATCGACCTCATTTATTCTGTGAATAATCAGTGGCATCTTTCATCGTTTAATATACTTGCACGATAACGCTGACAAATTTAGCTTGACTGATTTCTGAAAGAACTGTTGACCATGACAGAGTCCTCCAAATATCCATTTAAACACACGGTGGTGTCTACATTGTATATTTAATCAAGTGTATATGGAGTTAGAAACGTGTTTTTTCTCTTAGAGTGGAGACTTTCTATTGATTTTGACTGCTTTTATGCTAAGTGAATTATTTATTTCATGTCTAAATTGTCTTAAAATGATTATCAAGACATTGGGTCTCATTCACTACTTGTGTGTGTATTGTTTGTAATAATTTGCATGTGATATTTTCTCATAAAAAAAGATCAGTCAACTGCATGAATTGTTTGTTATACTACAAAAATGTGTACAAAAACTTTTCCTTTGCATTTTCTTTATAAGACAACATTGTCAAAATAATCCAGATCTGACTAAATGTGTTGCATTATGATTTCCAGACCAGTAGTTGCTACTCATTATTAATATAACTTCAACTTTAAATACCTCTTTTGCACAATATTCACCTTTAATACCTCTCTTGCACAATATCAACACTTTCATGTAAAAGTACTTGTATAGACTGTGTTATGTGTATAGTTAAGTATCTTATAGTATATTTTAGTTATGCATAGGTTTTTTAAAATAGCTGTTTTGTGCAGTGTTGTGTTTGTATTTAAGATTAATTTATGTGGCACCGCTGTCCTGCGAGACACAACATTTCATTCCTCTGTATGTCCACACATGTAACGGAATGATAACAAAGCTCGACTTGACTTGACTTGACTTAAAGAAGAAGAAAAGACTGAACAAATACTACTGCAGTTCACCATTGTTATTTTGGTTGGCAAAAACCGGCATATGTATAAACTAAACATGAGATACACATGCAAATTGCATAAGCCATTTTTCACAGATAATAATGGTATAGGTTTTTCACGTTGAAACTGTTTTTCAAAACTATGCTGTTTTTAGTCATTAAAAGTGAAGTTGAGGTGTAAATGAACAACCTAAAACCTCTGCAATCTTTCCTTACTATATGCAGATGATGCTCCTTATAAGCATGCAATGCCCTCTTGCGATGTAAAGTGTCTTTCCCTAAAAAAAAAAAAAAGTTCCCACACAATAAACATCTATTATACCAACCCAGACCACAGACCTCTCATTAGCCAGCTGCACATACCAAAGAGACCCTGCAGGTCAGGCAACAATGCACAGTACACACCATGTGATGAGAAAAGAGAAAAAAATAAAATAAAATAAAATAAAATAATATATATATATACACACACACACACACACACACACACACACACACACACACACACACACACACACACACACACACACACACACACACACACACACCAGTATATTAGTATATAAAAGTCAGTATATTAAAGTCACCAGTATATGTGGTTATTTATTTATTTTTTGTTTGTTTGTTTGTTTGTTTTGCATGTGGCTTTGGTTTTTTTAAATATATATTTTTTCAAATTGAGATATATTATGTTGCAAGTTACTGGGGATTTTTGGTCTAATAAAGATAAAACAACTTACAGCAATATTTTAATTTAATCTATATTAGCATATTTAGCCAACTTGTATGTTTGAGTTTTAATTTAGTTTAAGGTCAGTGAAGCTTTTAAAATAATAATAGTTTTGTTCAAATTTACATTCACAAAGATTTGAGAAATGTACTTTTACGATGTACTTTTACGTTCAATCATAATTATTGCACTTTTTCCTTTAAGCACAAACAAGCTTTATCTCACCTCATCTAGTGTATTGATTCATTAAATTATACAGACTATTTAAAATACAAATAATAAAATAATTCCATATTATATTAGTTATTTTTTTATCTAAAAAACTTGTTACTTGGATTGCAACAAAATCGGCTAGTGAAATAACACAGACAGGCTCTTCACGACACTGACTGCAACTGTTGGAATTAAAAATAAATAAATAGATTTAAAGCAAATAAAACTGATAAACTATTAACTCTGGGGTTTTTAATGAATTGTATGCTTCTGTTAAACCCACATGCATTTATTTAACAATTTATTCACCCACTCCTGAATGTAATGTAATATAGCGCATTTATTTTGTATGGCCATAGACCCAAAGCGCTTCACAACCATAAGGGGGGTCTCTCCACACCACCACCAGTGTGTAGCACTCCTTTAAATGATGCGATAACAGCCACAGGACAATGGCCACACATATGCTATAGGTGGAGTGGAAAGTGATAGAGTTAATTCGGTGGATGGGGATAATTGGGAGGGCATGATCTATGAAGGCTGATGGAGAGAATTTAGCCAGGTCACCGGGGTTACTCCCCTAGTTTTTACAAGAAGTGCAATAAGATTTTTAATGGCTACAGAAAGTCAGGACCTCGGTTTAACATCACATCCAAAAGACAGGAGCACTGCAGCACATAAACACTGCAAATGACGTTCCTGAAGTTAAATAACTAAAGTATAAATGCATTTTTGTATCCATCCTCAGAAAAGTTCATTGTCCTCTGCAATTGCAGATTTGCTGTGCCATTCTGCTTAAGCAGAAAAAGAAAAATACACTCCTAAATTCAAGCCACTAGCGGCTAGAAAATCACATGTGCATACAGGTGAGAAATTGCCTTTTTCATCCATATTAGTCTTTAATCATGAGTGTACTTTCATTCTGAAGACAATGTGCAGAAAATACCACAATGTGTTCATAGAGACCCCGAAGCTAACACGACGATCACATTAGCCAGCTAATTCAATCAGAGAGGCTAATGCTAATTCACCGTCCTTCACTTTGCCTCTCTGTTCCTAGTGTCATTTCCTGCTTTCTCCTAATTTTTCTCAACCTTCTTAGTCCCATCCTTCCCTTCTAGCTCTCATTTCCTCATTACACCCAAACCTGATTCAAATCTCATTTTAGATGAGCAAATGTGTGAAAATGGCAGACATTTTAATGCATTCGGTCCTGAGCAGGGGTCCTGCAATATCTCTGCCTGAAACGTAGGGAGAAAAAGAGACCAAAAGAGCCCTACAGACCTGCTCTCACAGAGCGAGCGAGCGGCAGACGCTCAAAGGTAATAAAAGAGCGATCTAATAATTATGACATTTTCTATGCGCTGGAACACCTGTGAGGGAATTGCCGGAGAGGAACTAAACGCGGCTCATTCGAAGCTCCACCAAGGACAATAAGACAAAAACAGGATAATACGCATGAAAATGTGCAGGAGGAAACAGAGAAAGACTATTGAAAGCCCCAGGTACCTGCACTAATTACCAGAAGGAACACATTAAAAATAAATGCATCATTATGTTAACAATTAATATAATTATGTTTGTCCCTGCGGCCACTCTATCCTGTGTATGCGCGTGTATGTGTGTGTGTTTAATGTGCGGGAGTGACAGAGACTGTAGGAAACACAAAAAGAGCACATCTTTTTTTTTTTTCTTTCTTTGAGTCTCCAAAGGTTAATTTTCCTCCAAGACAGTAACATAATAAGCACTTCTGAAGAATGTTAAAAATATTGACATGCTATCTCACTTTTTGTGCCTCTTGATCTGTCTCCCACTTTCAACACACACACACAACATAAGCCTGTTTTGATGAAAAACTGCAGAAGGGCGTACATTAATATCACACACGTTCAAAGGAAAATAACCATCTTTCTTATTAATATTTGCTTTTCTTCATTCCCATATCTGTGATGAGCATATTTATGTTGATTTTCATAACACAGACCCCGACCTACCATATTTAAAGATGGAATTTGCATATATATTTTTTAATGCAGAAATGTCTTGCATAATCTCAGAGAGCATGTCTGCTTTATTGCTTCTTTGGATCCCTTTCCATCTGGCAGAATTCATTTCTTTATCTTGTGACTTTTTTTTTCTTGTTGTATTAAGATGGTTTTCATCACCAAAAAATAAATAAATAAATAAATAAATAAATAAATAAATAAATAAATAAAAATCCATAATTAAACACCCACACACACACACACACACACACACACACACACACACATACACAATGGTAAATTTCATTTTGTGCAAGAAGCTTAAGCACTTTTTGTGCAAGTGCTTAAGTTGACAGTTTAGCAGCTAAGCAAGAACTTGTAGCAAAAGACTGCTAACTTGCTTCACTTTATAATGTAGAGTATCGTGCAAGACAGAATGATGGAAAGAATGTGATTACGTGTTGATTCATGAGGTTAGTTTCATCTTCATCATAATGCATTAGGTTGAATACCCACTGAGGAAAACGTTTGAGGTTACAGAAGTAACCCTTCGTTCCCCGAGGAGGGGAACGGAAGTACTATAAGTGTCATTCTGAATGACAGCTTGTGAAGGCAATGGTTCAAAACTCGCAGATCTAGGATTGGCCATGACCCACCGCTCTTTTTGGGTACGATGAAGTACGGGCTGTAAAACCCGCTCTCCATCTCGGCTGGAGGTACCGGCTCGATTGCACCCTTCGCCAGGAGGGCAGCAATCTCCTCTCGCAAGACAGGGGTGGACAGGGGATTGACCCTGGTGAAAATACACGCCCGTGAACTTGGGAGGCCGTTTCGAGAACTGAAGTTCGTTGCCGAGTCTGATCGTGCGTATGAGCCACCGCGAGGGGCTGGCAAGCTCTAACCAGGCAGGCAGAGCCCTCGCTAATCACGTCATTGCAGCAATCGCTGACGTACCCACGGAAGGGCAGCGCGGAGCGGGTGTGCTGATCCAAGGAGCGCGAGGGTCCCACAGAAGAGCTGGAGGAGAGCGATTCGCTCTGGCTCCGCACCCTGACTCCGAAAGGGGGCTTGGGGTCTGGGAGAAGGGAGACCGTCCCCCCAGCGCCCCTGAGCCGCTGGCGAAGCATGCAGACCCTGCGAGCTGAGAGGCGGCGCGTACCAGACTGGCACGGCCTGCAGTGCTCGTGAGCCACTGGCGGAGTGCACCGAACCTACGAGCTAGAGAGTTGAGCTCAGACTGGCAGATTTCGGGCTGTCACCTCTGGGGAAGTGGAAAAGTGCCCTTTCATTTCATGGCAGTAAAAGGTGCCGTTGGAAATGGCGCCCCGCCCTCCAGCGGGGAAAGAGCAAGTTCCCTCCTCTCCAGATGACCTGTCCCAGGGACGCTTCGCGGTCCGTTGCCGGACTTAGCGGCGTTCTGGGCAGGGGGAGTTGCCTGCTTCCGAGGTGCTCGACGTGCTCGCTTCGCCAGAGGCGAGTGCGGGGGCGGTGCAGCTCTCGTAGGCGGGCGCCTTCGGCGAGGAGCAGGTATGGATGGCACGGCGGGCCGAGCAGGCTTGCGGGGCCGCCGATAAGACATCACCCATCGGACTGCTCTCTCACTGCCTCGAATTCCTGGGTGAATTCGCAGACTGTGTTGCCGACCAGCTTGGGATATGGGCGAGTCAAGAAAGTGGACTTTGTCAACTTCGCGCATATCAGCCAAGTTTTAGTTAGGGGTGGCCTAACTAAACCTCCTGGACCACTAGTGTGGACATCGTCCTCCCCAAAGCACACGCAGCGGACTTAGTAGTCTGAAGAGCTTAGTCAGCTGCGGTGCGAAGCTCATAAGCCTGGGTTGGACCCACCCTCGTGCAGCTCGGCCAGCACCTGCGCTTGGTAGCGCTGGTAGGTGGCTATCGCTTGCAAGGCGGAAGCAGCCTGGTCTGTAGCTTTACAAGCTCTGACTCCGAGGAGCAGAAACTTACAGGCTTTGGATGAGAGACAAGGTGGACCCCGCCAAGAAGAGGCATCGCGCGGATTAACCGACATCGCGCACTCAACCTGAGGAATCGCCACATACCCCCTGGCCGCTCCACCACCAAGAGTGGTGAGGGTGGAGGGACACGCAGCATGAGCAGAAAAAAGTGCCCTTTAAGACCGTGTGAGCCTACTGTGCGTCGCCGGGAAGAAGGGAACGCCCCTCTAGTTGGTCCGGCCGCAGAGCTGGGGGATAAACCATCTCCAACCCACGGCCGAAGCAGCCCAGGAAAGCACGGCTAACATGTCCGTTTCCGTATCCGTTTTGACAGCGCTCACCTGCCCGAAGGGGGCGAGCGGGTCCGGATCATCGTCGGACAATAAAAGTCCACCCTCCGATGCCGCAGGGGACATCTGATCTCCGGTGTCAGCGAGCGTGAGAGCTACCATCTGATGAGACGGATCACTCCCAGAACCCGAAGCTTGGATGGAGCGCTTGGAGGAGCGAGAGGTCCGCAAACCCTTAAGCGGCGGATTATCTCTCGCTGGAACCCTCAGATCTGCCCGAGCGCCCACTGCAGAGCAGGAGGCGACTGGGGTGGCTCGCTCTCTTACGAAAGTTAGCCGCGATCTCAACTGCGCGACGGTCATGGCATCGCAGTGACGACATGAACCGCCCTCGAGCACCACATTAACATGCTGGACCCCCAAACATGTAATGCAGTGATCGTGCCCATCATCCGGAGCCAGGAAACCCCCGCAACCAGAAACGCACAGTCGGAGCGCCATCCTGAAAAGGGAAAACTGCAACAATACGCACCGCTCTGGAGGAGCGGACCCAAAGGGACGCCAGGCAAGGGAGAAAACCCAGCTCGACCGTCTGCCGCTGCGTGGACTCGCTCTGGACCGGGAGACACTCGTTCGCTCGATGTGGCTGAAGACAGCAAGAGGAACCCTCATGAAGCTCGATCAGAAAAGTCTCTGAAGCAAAAAGGATAGCGTTTGCTGGCGCCAGGTGCGCTTATATGCTCAGTTAATTGGCGATGCAGCACACCTGCGCAAGCTTACGCTGCCAATTAATTGCTTTCATTGGCCCATTCAATACTCTTTCATACAAGTAGCTTATGAACCGAATTTCCCATATGTGGATTAAGAACATCAAATCCACTTATAGTACTGGAGTTCCCCAACCGAAGGAGAACGATGTTTCAGTTGCTTTTAACATGATTTGTCAAGACTACGCTGCTGAATACATTTTTTATCATATTTAAAAGGGTTAGTTTACGCAAAAAGATTTTGGAACACAAATCAAGATATTTAAGCTCTCTCATCCTCCGTAGGCAGCAACAGTCCCGAGACATTCAAAGATCAGGAAAAAAAATTCAAAACATTCCATATGACTTCCACTTTAATCATATGAAGCTCTAAGAACACCTCTGGGCACCAAAAAACTGTAAAAAGGACTTACTGTAATTTGTCTTTGACTTCTCTCCTACATCAGGTCAGGATGTTTACTACAGGCTCGTAGCCAGGAGGGGTTTGGGTGGTTTAAAAAACGTACCCCTCACTGACAAAAGGCCCGGAATTGCCCCATACATGAGCTCATTTGTCCTATTTTAACTGCTATGCCATCATAAATTGTGAAAATAACTCATCAAAGAAGGCTTTAAGACCGAGAAGAAACTGACATAAGTAAATTCATCTTTCACTGCTGACCTACTGTATTGTTGTTAAATAGCGAAAACATTTTTATAAGTAAAAATTTTTCTACATCTTGGACCTTATTCTTGAAAAAAAGAAAGAAAAAAAAAACCAAAAAAAAGTCAAAGGTGTGAAGCCCCAAAAGCTATTTTTGAAGCATATAAACTTTCATTTTAATACTAATTATTAGGCTATTGTTGTTATCCATGTGTCTTCAAATGCACTTTTTACAAGATAAGCTACTAAATTAGGAAGCTTTACATTATTATTATTATTATTATTATTATTATTATTATTATTATTATGTTTACATTTGTTATTACTCATATGGTCACATTCTGACTGGAAAGTTGAATGTGCTGGCCAGCTTGTTATTTGCTTATTAAAATGACAATTAACTTAAAACGCAATTTTTTTATGTATTTCTTTGCTATAAATCCTTAAGAAATGTTTTGGCACATCAAAAAGTGCAATAATATAAGCTAAAAAATAGTGCTTTGTCACTATGAGTAGGCCCACACAAAATCTGCGCGTGCAGAATTCCACAGATTTTTAGCCCATCATTGATTCTGTTTATTTACTTGTTTAAATGTGTGTAAATTTTTATTTATTCAGTTTTTAAATTAATAAACTATTATGAAAATATTTATATGATTTATTTACAATACAGTTTGTAAAGTAATGCTTTCTGCCTTTTTAGTGGATATATTATATAAGAAACTTGCTTTGTTTACCAAATACCTAATAGGATCTACATTGTAAATATTAAAAATGTTAAAAAGATATTATTTTTTACTTCGTATATCAAGTTTTTACTTACGATACTCACAAAATAATTCTGCATAAATAGATTTTTAACAAAATTCTGCACAAAAATTGCAAAAAATGTCAGCAGATTCTGTATTGCCTTACCTATGAGCAATACAATGTATTGTGCCATTAGAGCCAGCAGTGCAACATACATGCAACATGCACACTATAGTCTGATGTGGAAGACATAGACGAAAGTAATTTTACAGTTTTTTATGCTTTATATAATTCCAGCTGAACCACTGAAGTTCCATGAAATGTTTTGAAAATATTTTTGGATCCTTTTTTGAACTCTGAACTCTGAACTGTCTATGCCGTCTGAGGGCCAGAGAGCTCTTGGATTTCATATATTTTTTTAAATCTTTATTTGTGTTCCCAAGATCAACGAAGGCCACAAGGAATTGAAACTACTTCTGATTGATCAATTAATAGCAGAATTATATGTTTGGGTGTTTCTAGTGAGTTATACTCATAACATAGACTTATAACTTAAACATTTTTATAATCAAGCAGCAACATCCCACTCTCCCTCTTGAAGCTAATACGGAAGTAGCTGAAACTGCAATTCACCTGAATTCTGCTAGGCTGGGCTCCATAATGCTATATTCAGACTAGCAGTAACTTTGTAGCTCCCTGTTGCTCTGGGTGGTGACCTGCTGCAATCGCAGGTCTGTGTAGGTCTATACATCATGAATCCAACCAGTCTCTGAGCAAGCTGAGAGAGGATCCCGTGAGTTCTACTGCTGCTCCTATTGGCTGTCGCTCAAGAAAGTTGTTCTTCATTTGAATAAAGTTGAAGAATTCTCAACTTTGTCGCGCCGCTCAACACGATCACAGAGATGCTAATGGTCACTGTCACTTGCATAGACTGAGGTCGCCAAAAGTCACTGGGTCTCTGCTGAAAAGAACTGTCGTAATATTACACTTCTTGACAACTGTGAGGGGGTGACTTTTTTTTTCATAACTCATCCATTTTGTTTATATTAAGTCTGCATAATTAAGGGCGTGGCCACTTGAATGGCAGCTAGGTCTTGTCATTCCAGCTGATTAGCCGCTGAACTCTGCATTAACATCGTATTTTTATTTTGTTTTATGTCAATATAATGTAACAATGTTTTTAAAAAGACTAAACACTTTATTGATATAGTTTACAACCAAGCACACATGGTAAGAACACAAACAAACCACAGGTAATGAAGTATTTACAGTTTCCCCAAAAGAAAAGCCCGTCTAAGTACAATGCTAGAAGGCATCCTTAGCTCTGCTCAAGTTCTGCCTCTTTGCTCTTTTTTGGTTACCTCCGGTCAGTGCAATGACGCGTGATCAAAATGGCAACGGTTGGCCATGCCCACTTGTAGCTTCATTTGCACTCTTCCGAAACCTATGGGTGAAGTCACGGATACTACTGTACGTCCATATTTTTTACAGTCTATGCTTCTAATCCAAAGGTGGATTAATCTGCACTGAAGTTAATCAAACATACAGACCATTTCCAGTTGCAAATATACATATATATATATATATATATATATATATATATATATATATATATACATACATACTTATTAAATACTTATAAAAAAAATAATTTTAAAACATTGTGACTAAGTTTATGATTTATTCATAAAAGTCTGTAAAATAATTATTTTTGTTTTGCTGAGTGTTTTTATCTTCTTGCCAGGTCTTAACCTTATATGCCTCCTGTATTTTAACCTTACGACCAGAATTGTGTGAATATTCACCACACCTCATACTTCAGAAAGCAAGCTACTGTATTTAAAGACTGAATTTACATATTTCAATTAAAAAGCGAAATGCATTATCTCAGGGAGCATTTCTGCATCATTGCTCCTTTGGACTCCCTTTACATCTGCCAGTGTTTAGTACTTCATCTGTCTGCCGTCGAATGCGAATCTGTCATCCTGTGAGAGTCTGTCTGTGCGTAATGTACTCGACTGTCATAAATGAAAAATTCAAAGAGTATCTCCCTTGTTTGTCTCTTAAAAAGCCACCACAACAATGCCAAGCGACATGAAAAAGCCGTGGGAAAAAGAAGAAAAATGAGACGCGTGAGTTTTCTCTGCAACAGCGAGCAGTGTCAGATTGTTTGTTTATCGCCACTTGAATGGTTTTATTAATTTATTTTTATTCTCATCACAAGTTAAACTTAAAACACAAGCAGCAAAGCCTGAACTCAATTACAGTGTAGCTGTCAAATTGCCTAAGAAAATAAACCACAAAAGATGTAGCTGTAAAGACGGCTTACATACATAACTGCTTTTCATTTGTAATGCTTTTAATGTTGCTGAATTGTTTTGACTCCTGACCATAACTGTTTATTCTGTGATTTTGAGTATAAACCGTCAGCTTTGATTATAGTGACAGTCCATAACTTTTGAAAAACCTTTGTTGATGCACACATGAAGACAGCGCATTCGAGCCCTTTGTGAATGGCTGTTATCCAATGTTTATGAGATGTTGGAAGCGAGACAATTATATCATGACTAGAAGATTTCAGACTTCCAGATGTTCTTCACAACGGGTCGAGACAGCTGTTTCCATCTAGAACTGTCAGAGTTTTGTTAAATGTTGTGCTTATGACTTTCTAACATAGATTTATTTGGCAAAGACTGGAATTGCACTTAAATTGGTGCTATTGGCTGTTTTACATGTTTTGAATTAAGTTTTGAAGGTCTCCAACAATAGGTTTACATCTATCTATCTATCTATCTATCTATCTATCTATCTATCTATCTATCTATCTATCTATCTATCTATCTATCAAAAAAAAAATATATATATATATTTTTTATATGTATATATATATATATATATATATATATATATATATATATATATATACACACACACACACACACACACACACACACACACATATATACATATATATATATATATATATATATATATATATATATATATATATATATATATATATATATATATACATATATATATACATGTATGTTTTTTCAATTGTTTGTGATTAAGTGTGGATTTTGAGTTTTTTATTTTTATGCGAGTGCCAATTTTAACAATTTTTTTTTTCTATAATTTCAACTTTTCTCCCTTATGATGACATGGCTATTTCTCACAATTTAAGTTTATACAACATAATTCTGAGAAAAAAAAAGTTAAAATTGCAAGCATAAATTTGACTTTATAGCACAATTGCACCTTTAAAGTATATTACAAACACTTAATTGTAAGAAAATTTTATTTTTCCTGTTCAAAATTGTACTGCAATGAATAAATCTTGCAATTACTGTTTTTGTCAGATAATTGTGTGAAAAAATCAATTGTGAATCATAAACATGCAATTATGAGACAAAATGTCAGAATTTTGACATTCATAATTGCTTTTTTTCAGTAGCAGAAACAGGCCTCATTTTAAGTAAATAAATGTAAATATGTATATACCAAGAGTTCACACTTAGCTGATGATTAATTATAAAGCTTGTTTGGCATGCTGTCCCGGGAGATAGCCCTGAGCTCATAAGATCCTCTGGGGCTCCCACACATTTGCAAGGCAAGATGGGAGTTTCAGCTCAGGTAGATCTCGAACTCCTCTGCTGTAGTAGCTAATGAACAGAAAGTGATTGCTCTTAAGAGATAACTACTTACTAATCTATGGTGCCGATTTGGATTACCTTAAGTTGCATGTTTTTGGACGGTGTAAGGAAACCGGGGAACCCGGGGGAACCCACGTGAGCACAGGGAGAACGTGTAAACTCTGCACAGAAACTTCGGCTGGCTTGATAAGGAGAAGAACGTTCTTGCTGTGAGGCAAGAGTGCTAACCACTGGGCCACTCTGCCACCCATCTAGGAAAGGAGGAGGAGTAGAAGTGGAAGGGAATCTTCATTCTTCAAAATAAAGATGGCTGTCATATTGTTACGATAACCAGCGATCATTCTCTGGAGATCGCTGGTTTCCTCTATCATCATTACTTCACTTCCGCATTCCCCAGGACTACATTTCCATACATGCATTTCTTCCAATCACGCACGCCTGGTCATTCATCTTCCTGATTACTTCACCAGCTGAAACTTGTCACAGACTGATATTTCACACAGTATTTAAGCAGCACACACACTCATTCACTTTGTCGAGTCTTGTTTACTGTTTGGTGACATTTTTACGCGTTTCTCCCTGTCTTGTTTCTCCGTGTCTGAATCTAGCTTAGTATCCTCGTTATCCTGTTTAGCCACCAGCCTTTCGACCTTTTGCCTGTACCTCGATTACGACTCTGGATTTGCCCTCACATACCTGTTCATACCTGTTTTGACCATTGCTTGCCTGACCTTCGAATAAACCTGCATTTGGATCTTACCTTCAGTCGTTTGTATCAATTCCCAATCACAACACATATGGAACTAAGGGTATTTATAGTGGTTTAGGAATTGTCTGATTGGTGAATCTTAAATTGAATAATGCATGACCGGCTGCAAGCAATCATAAGCACGTGATCCTCTCGAAATTAGTTTATAAATAAACTTCACATGTGTATATGTTTGTTTATTTATTTATTTATTTATTTATTTATTTATTTAATTATCTGTGCATTTGTATGTAAGTATGGATGTGTATGTTTATTTAAAATGTGTGTATTTTGAGTATTTTGTCTATAGTGTAGCATCTGCTATATCCATATGTTTTAGATAATATATCTATAAGTTTTTGTATTGTCTGTATATGCAAATTGATGCGGTAATATGAACTTGAAGTTCCCAATTGGGAATAATAAAGCTCTAAACAAACAAAAACTTTAAACTGTTCAGATACAAACATTCTGGAAAAAATACAATAGTTTCAGGTTCAGTAAACTTGGGTGAACAGTGAGCAAACTTGGGTGAACATCCCTTTTAAAGTGCCTGGAATATATATTTGCTTCTTGCTTTTTTAATGACAATTTATTTGCCATTTTGGAGCTTCTCCACTGGGATTAATAAATCTTTAAACATTCATTCATTCATTTTCCTTCAGCCTAGGCCCTTTATTCATCAGGGGTCACCACAGTAAAATTAACCACCAACTTATCCTACATATGTTTTACACAGTGGATGCCCTTCCAGCTGCAACCCATCACTGAAATACACCCACACACTCTCATTCACACACATACACTACGGACTATTTGGCTTATTCAATTCATCTATAGCTTATGTCTTTGGTTTGTGAGGGGAAATCAGAGCACCCGGAGGAAACCGCACGTTAACATGGCGAGAACACCCAAACTCCACACAGTAATACCAACTGAACCAGCCAGGACTAGTGACAACTAGTGACCTTCTTGCTGTGAGGTTACAGTGCTAAACACTGAGCCACTGTGTTGCCTGCTCTAAAGAAGCAAAAAACTAAACTGTTCAGATACAAAAATTCTGGCAAAAAAAATCTTCTTTTGTATCCAACAGAAGACATCAATTCAAAGCTTTGGAACCGTTTCAGGTTGAGTAAACAGTGAGCAAATGAGTGAACAATCCTTTTAAAAAGCCTGGAATATATTTTGCTTCTTGCTTTTTTTATCATTGTGTTTATTTGCTATTTTGGAGATAAGACTCTAGCATTGTCCTCTGGTACTTTCTGCTCATTTTTTTGAGGGGGACAAATTAATTAGCAAACAAAAGATTTTAAAGCCAGTGACTATGAAATTAATTTGTAAGAAAGCGGCACTATCGTTTGATTTATGCATAAGCAGGGGAAAAGAGGAGGAAAAGAAAGGAACACGGATAGTTGCCATGCAAACAATCATTCGCCGCTGGCTCGCTGAAGTGGAACAAAGGAAATCAAAATGAAACAAGACCTGGCAAACCAAAGCCTGAACGATAACAGAGGTATATAAAAATGCTCCAAAAATGAGAAGACAAAAACATTAGACAAAAGGCAATGAGATGAGGGTATTGAAGTCGGCCCATCAGGAGAGCGCTTTCGTCAAGCTTGTAGGTGGTTGTGCTTCAATGGCTAAAAAAACACAAAAACAAATAGACCTTCATATGGTGAGCACGAAGAAGCATCTTTCATCTATCAGCTCTACAGACTGTCACTCAAAAGTGCCGTAGATGTTATTAATGCCATAATAAGACTTTCTAGTTCCTTCAAACTGTCTGAAAATTGCATCAGTTCCCTTGTTAGGGTGAGATAAATGTTTCACTCGCTCCTTTATTTGAAGTGTAAAACCAAGCCTGACCTCAGTGGAGTTCTCTCATAAAAGCTGAAAACGAAACTCACACATACACGTACACTCACACACACACAGCTGTACGTATATATATAAATACACTGAGACACATTCTAAACAAATTTGTTTTGTTAAGGAGCGAAGTAAACACTCAGAAGAGTTTCTGGAGGAAAATTAACTTTCACCTCCCATGTGCATACACACAAATACAAACAGACATCAGGCTGAAGCCATAACATAACTTTAAAGCAGCTCTTTAGTTTTTGTTTACACAGGGGCTGATGAATGCTTCATTCTGATTGGCTGACGGACATTCAAAGGTGTGCATTTATATTCAGGAAAAAGAAAATGCAGAACTAAAGTAGTTCCAAGCAGATCTTGACTGCATTAGAGTTCACTATGCTGAATGACTGCAGTTATTTCCCAGCCAACAGTCAAAAAAAAAAAAAAAAAATATAAAGGTTTGGATAAGATGCATAAGATATTAGTCTTGCAACATGAGTAGACTGGGAGTAAAATGAAGACAAATGTCTTGAAATAAAACATCTGAACAATATTATTAGGTGTAATAACTGTTTCATAAGCAGAATAATTCACTCTATTAACTAATAATAACTACAATTAATTATTACTCTAATTATTAATAATTGTGTTAATATCTTTATTGATTGTTCATATGTTCGCCAGTTTTCATCTCTTTCACCCCTTCATACTGTTTAAACTGTGTTACAGCAACTTAAAGAAAACATTATATCAGAGCAAACTAATTAACAGCAGCCCTAAAGACTGTTTTTTAAACAGTAAAGTTTTTTATACGGGGTTAAAGCAGTATATATGTAAATATAAGCAGATTGCAATGTAAATATTTGAATGCTATTTAAATTTGCTATGTGTAAACATTTTCAAAAGCTGTTTTTACAATTAATTGCACATTCAAAATTATTTTAATATTTAATATAATGAGGGCTTTATTTTTCAACTTTTCTGATCACCAGCCACTGTGGCTAGAATTTTTTCAACATTACTAGCCACTCGCCATTTTTACTAGCCATGGGTTTCTCCCTTGCCTGGCGTTCTTTGGGTCCGGTCCTCCAGAGCGGTGCGTATAAAGTTGCAAACTTCACAGAAAGAGCAACACAGTCGTGCAGCACGTCCTTATCAGGACGGCGCTCCGACTGTGCGTTTCTGGATGCGGTGGTTTCCTGTCCTCGGATGATGGGCGCGGGCACTGCGTTACATGTCTGGGGGTCCAGCATGTTAATGCGCTGCTCGCGGGCAGTTCATGTCGTCATTGCGATGCCATGACTGTTGCGCAAGATCGCGGTTAGCCTTTGCAAAAGGGCGAACCACCCCAGTTGTCCCCTGCTCTGCAGCGGGCACTCGGGCAGATCTGAGGGTTTCAGCGAGAGATAATCCATCGCCCACGGGCCCGCGGACCTCCCGCTCCTCTAAGCGCTCCATCCAAGCTTCGGGCGGGGGAAGCGATCCGTCTAACAGATGGTAGCCCTTACGCCCGATGACACCGGAGACCAGATGTCCACCGCAGCATCGGAGGGTGGGCTTTCATTGTCCGATGATGATCCAGACCCGCTCGCCCCCTTCGGGCTGGTGAGCGCAGTCACTATGGATCCTGAAACGGACATGTTAGCCGTGCTTTCCCGGGCTGCTTCGGCCGTGGGTTGGAGATGGTTTATCCCCCAGCTCCGCGGTCGGACCGACTAGAGGGGCGTTCCCTTCTTCCCGGAGGTGCACAGTAGGCTCACGCGGTCTTGTAAAGCACTTTTTTCTGCTCGTGCTGCGTCTTCCTCCACCCTAACCACTCTTGACGGTGAAACAGCCAGGGGGTATGTGGCGATTCCTCAGGTTGAGTGCGCGATGGCGGTAAATCCGCGCGGCGCCTCTTCTTGGCGGGGTCCGCCTCGTCTCCCATCCAAAGCCTGTAAGTTATCTACCTCCCTCGGAGCTAGAGCTTACATAGCTGCGGGCCAGGCTGCTTCCGCCTTGCATGCGATAGCCACCTACCAGCGCTACCAAGCGCAGGCGCTGGCCGAGCTGCACGAGGGTGGGTCCAACCCAGGCTTATGAGCTTCGTACCGCCGCCGACTTAGCTCTTCGGACTACTGAGTCCGCTGCGTGTGCGTTGGGGAGGACGATGTCCACATTAGTGGTCCAGGAGCGCCACCCCTGGCTGATATGCGCAAAGTCGACAAAGTCCGCTTTCTTGACTTCCCCATATCCCCAGCCAGGTTCGGCGACACTGTCTGTGAATTCACCCAGGAATTCAAGGCGGTGAGAGAGCAGTTGGTGGGTGATGTCTTATCGGCGGTCCGTAGCCCGCTCCGCCCGCCGTGCCATTCATACCTGCTCCTCGCCGAAGGCGCCCGCCTACGAGAGCTACTCCGCCCCCGCACACGCCTCCGGCGAAGCGAGCGCGTTGGGCACCTCGGAAGCAGGCAGCCCCCCTGCCCAGAACGCCGCTAAGTCCGGCAACGGACCGCGAAACGCCCCTGGGACAGGCCATCTGGAGAAGAGGGAACTTGCTCTTTCCCCGCTGGAGGGCGGGGCCCCATTTCCAACGGCACTTTTTACTGCCATGAAAACATTATGAAAGGGCACTTTTCACTTCCCCAGATGTGACAGCCCGAAATCTGCCAGTCTGGGACGCTATGCTTTCTAGCTTGCAGATTCGGTGCGTTTCGCCAGTGGCTCACGAGCGCTGGGAGGACGGTCTCCTTTCTCCCACCCCTCGAGCCTCCCCTCCGGAGCTCGGGTTTGGAGTGAGAGCAAATATCTCACCTCCAGCTTTTCCGTGGGACCCGCGAGCTTCCCGGATCAGCACACCCACTCCGCGCTGCCCCACTGCTGGTACGTCAGCGATTGTAGCGATGAGTCCATTAGCGAGAGCTCTGCCTGCCTGGTTAGCGCGGGCCAGCTCTTCGCGGTGGCTCATACGCACAATCAGACTCGGCTATGCGATTCAGTTCGCGAAACGGCCCCCCAAGTCACGGATGTGTATTCACCAGGGTCAGCCCCCTGTCCACCCCTGTCTTGCGAGAGGAGATTGCTGTCCTCCTGGCGAAGGATGCAATCGAGCCGCTCCCTCCAGCCGAGATGGAGAGCGGGTTTTACAGCCCACACTTCATCGTGTCCAAAAAGAGCGGTGGGTCACGGCCAATCCTAGATCTGCGCGTTTTGAACCGCTGCCTGCACAAGCTGCCGTTCAGAATGCTCACGCAGAAGCGCATCCTCCGGTGCGTTCGTCCTCTGGGTTGGTCTGCAGCATTAGACCTGATGGACGCGTATTTCCATGTCTCCACTCTTCCTCGCCACCGACAGTTTCTGCGGTTAGCGTTTGAAGGTCGAGCTTGGCAATACAAAGCCCTCCCCTTCGGGCTCTCTCTGTCCCCGCGGGTCCTCACCAAGCCCGCGGAGGGTGCCTCAGCGCCCCTTCGGCTTGCGGGCATCTGCATACTCGATTTCTTTACGACTGGCTGATTTTTGCCCTCTCTCGGAGCAGTTGATTATGCACAGAGACAAAGTGCTCTGGCACTTCCACCTGTGGGGGTTTCAGGTCAACCGAGAAAAGAGCAAACTCGCCCCCGTGCAGAGGATCTCTTCTCTCGGGCTGGAGCTGGACTCGGTCACCATGGCAGCGCGCCTCTCCGGAGAGCGCGCTCAGCTGATGCTGTACTGTCTGAGAGAGCTCGACAGTAAAACAGTGGTCCCACTGAAACTATTTCAGAGGCTCCTGGGGCATATGGCATCCGCAGCCGCTTCATGCCGCTCGGATTATTCTATATGAGACCACTTCAGCACTGGCTGATCACGATCGAGTCCCCAGACGCGCATGGCACGCGCGCACACACCGAGTCTCTGTTACTGCGCTGTGTCGCCGCGCCCTCAGCCCTTGGAGCGACCCCTCGTTCCTACAGGCCTGGGTGTCTCTAGAACAGGCGTCCAGTCTTGTTGTCGTTTCAGCAGACGCTTCCAACACGGGCTGGGGGGCTGTGCGTTGCGGGTATGCGGCTGCGGACCTGTGGAAAGGTACCCAGTTGCATTGGCATATCGCCTGGAGCTGTTGGCAGTGTTCCTCGCTCTCCACCGTTTTTTTCCGGTGCTGGAGCGGCAACACGTGCTGGTCAGGACGGACAGTACGGCGGCGGTGGCGTATATCAGCCGTATAGGGGGTATGCGCTCTCGCCGCATGTCTCAGCTCGCCCGCCGTCTGCTCCTCTGGAGTCATCCGCGGCTGAAATCGCTGCACGCCATTCATATTCAGGCAAGCTCAACCGTGCAGCCGATGCGCTCTCACGGCAGCCTTGCGTCCTGGAGAATGGAGACTCCACCCCGAGTCTGTTCAGCTGATATGGGCGCGATTCGGGGAAGCCCAGATCGATCTGTTGCTTCCCCCGAGATCGCTCATTGCCAGTTGTTCTTTCCCTGACCGAGTGCTCTCGGCACGGATGCACTGGCTTACAGCTGGCCTCGGGGCACGCGCAAATACGCGTTTCCCCCAGTGAGCCTGCTCGCGCAGTTACTGTGCAAGGTCAGGGAGGACGAGGAACAGGTTGCTGGTTGGAGAGCAGGCTGTTGGAGAGCAGGCTGTTGCCCTCCACACTCAAGGTTACGTGGCTGCCATCTCCGCTCTCATAACGCGGTGGCTGGCAGCACCGTGGGAACGCATAACCTCATCATCCGGTTCCTCAGGGGCGTTAAGCGAATTAATCCACCCCGCCCCCTCTCATGCCCTCTTAGGATCTCGCCCTCGCTACACAAGCCGCGTCAGATCCCTTCGATCCTCGACTCAGTATCTTTCTGTCCCTGAAGACAGCTCTGCTGGTCGCGTTGATATCGATTAGAGGGTCGGGGACCCGGAGGCATTTTTCGGTCAGTGACTCGTGCCTGTAATTGGGCTGGCTTCTCTCACGTCCTGAGACCCCGCCCGCGATATGTGCCCAAGGTTCCTACCACTCCGTTTTAATACGAGGTAGTGAGCCTGCAAGCGCTGCCCTCGGAGGAGGCAGACCCAGCCCTTCTTTATTGTCCAGTTCGCGTTTTGCGTATTATCCGGACCGCACTCAGAGTTTAGATCATCTGAGCAGCTCTTCGTCTGTTATAGCGGTCGGCAGCAGGGAAGTGCCGTACCGAAATAAGTTCCCACTAGATTGTGGATGCCTTTCTTTCACTATCAGAGCCGAGATGAGCCGCGTCCCCCGAGAGCGCGTGTGCACTCCACTCGGAGCTTCGCATCCTCTCGAGCGCGCGCACGCGGCGCCCCTCTAACAGACATCTGTAGAGCTGCGGGCTGGGTGACACCCAACACATCTGCAAGGTTTTACAATCTGCGAGTGGAGCCGGTTTCCTCAAGGGTATTAGGTAACCCTTGGTGATTGAGGAAACAATTCGGTAGGGTGTTGAAACACGCTTGCTGCGCCATTTTCCCTAACACGGAGATACGTGCGCCTTTTTATCTGTCAGTAAAGTTCCCCGTCAGGTGAGCCCTGCAGATTCCTCCGTGGCCCCCAGCACTGACTCAGCGGAGGAGTCACTTGCTGGCCCACTACGTTGTAGGTCTGCCCGCTGGTCAGCCCGCGTTTTGGGTAAAGGTGCCTGCTATGCGTGATCCCCACTAGGCGATCCCATATGCTTATTCCGCCACGGTTAAGTCCCCCCCCTGGGCGGACCCGTGTCTTCCCTCCCTGCTAACCACTCTTTTGCTATGCGTACTCCCCCTTTTTAGGGCTAGTCCATATGTAAATTCTGCCATCTATCCCCCCTTGGGTAACGGATGGCCTCCGCAGCGTCCTCCCTATCGGGATGGCACGCTTCCCAACGTACTGTCGTTTTTTCCTAGAATTATCTAGATGCTCACGACTTCCCAAAAAATATATATAAATCCGTAAAACTTCTGTTGAAGTAGGATAAATTAGGGCCAGGGACACGTTGGAGGACCGCGCCCCCCATGATGTGGGTGCGTCACGCTTGCTTGACTATCTCCTCATCGGGGGTGTTGGTAAGGTGCAGTCATTATGGCGCTTTCAATGGGCTCCCAATGCGTGGATTTTACAATCAAATCCACTTATAGTGCTGAAGTTCCCCCCGAAGGGGAACGTTCGAGGTTACTAAAGTAACCCTTCGTTCCCCGAGGAGGGGAACGGAAGCACTATACTCCGTCGCCATAATGACTGTCCCTTAGCTGTTGAAAGTCTCTTCAGCTTAAAAAGGATAGCGTCTGCTGGCGCCAGGTGAGCTTATATACTTAGTTGATTGCTTATGCCGCTCACCTGCGCAGGCTTGCGCTGCCAATTCATTCTTAATTGGCCCGTTCAATACTCTTTCAGACGAGTAGCTTCTGAACCGAACCTCACAATGCGTGGATTTTACAATCAAATCCACTTATAGTGCTTCCGTTCCCCTCCTCGGGGAACGAAGGGTTACTTTAGTAACCTCGAACGTTTCATAGTGTCACACTGCAATTAGTTTTTATTTCACATGAGGATTTGCCAATATTTTATCTAGCCACACCAAAAAAAATAAATAAATAAATAAATAAATAAAAACTAATAATTCATAGCCCAAAATAACTGTGAGCAACAGAAAGCAGGTGAAAAACATACTATGTGCGATAATGAAAGGATGATCATGTGAAATGTTAAAGCAAAAGTAACCTTCTGCTTACATAAAGACCTTAAAAAAATCGGAAGCTCTTGGAAGCAGCAGGAAAGTTGCTTTTTGTCCAGTCTATTTAAAAGATAACTGATTAAACCAGTTATGTGTTCAAGAACAGATGCTTTGCGCAAGGAACAATTTCTTTTTGAAACTTTTTAACACTGTGCACATCACATCACCTGAAATCAGCATTGACACAGAATCCCTCGGTAGTGCATCAGTATCGCCTGTGTCTCACCGCACATGATCATCCTCTCATTTGGTATTCACCTGCTTTCTTTTGCTTATTGTCATCTCTCACGCTGGCCCCTCATTTGGCATTCCTTATTGTTGAATTCTGCTTTTTAAGAAAACTACAATTTAAAAAGGATTTTTAACAAGCCGAAGTGGTGTGTGGGAGCGGCAGTCTAAACCGCCACAGCTGAAATCTACCTGCATTTGGCAGGTTGACGGGTGTTAATGTAAAGCCTTGAATATAATGTATAAAAAAGTTTTTAATTAAAAATAACAAATAGTAATATTAAAATATAACGAAATGATTAACAGCAAGACAATTTTGACTCTAACAAGCTTTTGGTGTAAAAGGCTTAAATTTGGAGTAAAAAGACACGTGGACTGGTAGCGGTAGTGTTTGTTTTTACTCGCTGACCCCAACAGAAAGAACATGAGAAATATTTTTAGGTACAGGGGTCCCTCACTATAACACTGTTCACTTTTTGTGGCCTCGTGGTTTCGCTGAATTTTTTTGTGTGCAATTTGACAAGCTTTTTTTCCACAGCGAATTGTTCTGCGTCTTGATTAGCGTATTGGGTTCTGCATCCGGATTGGCTGTAAACCATTGTCAATCAATCTCCTCCATGCCGTGTCTCCTGTACAGTACAACATTTGTTTTTAAAACGAGTTGGAAAGTTCACCTTCCAAGCTTTATGCAGGTATGTCTCTCTCTCTCATGTATCAATATATTGCATTAAGACTCTTGTATTACAGTTTTTTAGGATTGCTTACACACTAAAATTAAAAGTAGTACACTATTAGCAAAACCTTACACACAAGTATCAAAACATCAGCCCATATTTGCACTACTATAAGCACATTGTCAGCCTCACACTTGTTGCAAATCTCTACACACAGTGATTTGCAAAACACTAAACACACTTAACATTCATTACACACTAAAATCTATCATGAAGTCACTTCCTTGCAATACCAAAGCACTGACTGTCAAATTACTGCACCGTCCAACCAATTGGTTCAACACAGTCGTCAGGTGTGCAAACACTTGTTTGATTAATTGTAGACACACCAATCAGGTGTTTAAGCACTATAAAATGCCAGTTTCAATGAAAATCATCAGGTCTCAATATCAACTCTGGCACACACCATAAAAAAAAAAAACATATTCAAATGAAGCAAATTTATGGAGTGCCTTTCGATCACAATTTCGAAAGGGTAAAAAAGACTGATGCATGATTATGCAGAGGTATGTATTCACTTTAGCAGTGTGATATTGCATACTGTCTCATAATCTTTTACTGTACTGTAATACTAGATCTACACTGAACTACACAATTTTGCCTGACACTGTTCTTCAGGTAGTTTCACGAATGGATGGAGAGGAGATCTAGCATGAGTTCGATTGCGTGGATGATGGTGTGTTCAACCTGACGAGAACACGGAGTAGAAGAAACATCATTGGCCACAGGGCTTTAGTCAATGTCCCAGGGCAACGTGGGGGAAACATTCTGTGTAGCCATTACAAAGAATGGGGTCCTCCACTGCCATGACCATTCTTGGACCAACTGCACAACATAACAGCAGCAAATCAAATCAATCATACGCAATACATTGTTGTCTGGGACAATGTGTCCTTCCACCGTTCTACTCTGGTTCAGAACTGGTTTTAGCAACATCCACATTTTACCATCCTATATCTTCCAGCAAACTCTCTATTCCTCAACCCTATTGAAAAGTTTTTCTTAGCATAGTGGTGGAAAGTATATGATCTTCGTCTCCAAGCTGAGGTACCCCTCATCCAAGCCAGTGACCAGATGGAGGTAGCAGCAATACAAGATTCTACATTCAAGACACTTCTTTCCAAGGTGTCTTGCTAAGGACAACAATGCAATTGATAATTCTCATGCCAGATCCAGCTAGGCGAAGAGACAATGTCTAACTTACAGTTCAATACGTAAAGTGACATGTTACAGTTCTTTGAATCTTCATGTAAACATGTTGGACATGTTGAGGAATAAATGAGTTTCTTCAGTGTGCAGCATTGTTCTTGAGTAGTGTTTGGTGAGTTTACTTTATATTTGTACTTTGTTGATGGTAGCCTACTCTAATCATAGGGAAGTAGAAGTGCTAAAAGTGTTAGGTTTATCACAGCAGTGTGTAACTCGTGCAAACAGTGTATAGTAAATGTGAAAATGTGTGTTTCTTATGGTAAAAAAGTGTGGTTTTTAAACATAAGTGTAAAGTTTTTACAAGAATGTTTAGTTATGCAAAGGATCTGTAGTGTTTTGCTAATTGTGTGTACTGTTTTGAAAACACGGGCCCTGTTTTGAAAATCGTGCTTAAGCAATACAAAAAAACTGTAAGACTCGCTGCATTTAAAAGCGGACACTTCAAGGTTTCTATAGATAAATGTCTCATGTCTGTGTTTTGTTTTCGCAAAGCTTAAGTGCATGACGCGTTTCTTAAATCAGTTCGCAGAGACAAAAAAAAAGAATGTCTACACTGTTTGTTTTCTTTATTTTGTTGTTATTGAGATTGTACACAAAAAATAAACACCTAACATATTGGATTAATGTATTGCTCTTATCTGTACAATCAAAACTAAAAGTGTAGTTTAAGTTCTTTTCGGTGATATCAGGAGAAGACGCCTCAAAGCGTGTATACGCGGTCTTCAACCCCTGGGTAGTAAGCTGAAACAACACAGTCATTTGAGTTTTTTGGGGGGACAACTTAATTGTTTGATGTTTCATCCGTCAAATTTGTAAAACTTAATCTTTAATTAATTTAATTAATTTCTTCATGTGGCTCAACACGAGTCGATTATGTAGATCCAAGCATTTTCTACAGTAAATTTCAAAGTTGTTTATCAGCTTTCAAAAAATAAATAAATAAAATAAAAAATTATATATATATATATATATATATATATATATATATATATATATATATATATATATATATATATAGTTCTAAAAGCTGATTCAAACTTCACTTTGGCCTGTTTTTGTTTCAAATGATGCCACATCATTTACTTCATAGTTACTTCTTCATTTCCACTTAAAGTACATCAAGGCCTTAAAAGTCTGACTGAACATTTCTCTGAAAAATCCATTCTATCTCTTCACCAAGTTCCCATTTTGCATAGTGTGATAATTATGGCTTCACTGACTAAATTATACAGTCCTTGATGAGGCAAACAAAGACAAATCTGTTCTCTGATATGAAGGCAAGCGAGAAAAAAAAATACATTTCACTGTGCTCTTTCAGAGTTATGTGTTCTCCTTGAGCTGTTATTTAATCATGTATGTCCACAGCGGAAATGTATTTTTGTCTGCGATTATTCTGTGAATATTTTGCATTTAAATGAATCCCTGGCGATCAGCAGATCTTCTTCAGAGCGTCGTATCACTAGAGCTCATTTCTCTCTCGCACTCTGCTTCATTACGTTTCTAATAAAGACAGCTGCACACAACAGAAAATGTGTGAATCTTGCGTTTTTAAAAGGACGGCGAGGCATTTTGTATGTCTGTCTGTTTAGATTTTCACACAAGTCAGATTTGCCCACCCGCCATGACCTAATAACCAGCGTGACTGAAAATTGTGTGGTCTTTTACAGGAAGTACAGAGGCAGAGGTCAATTTGCCTCTAGTGCTGAAAGCCCTTTGGTGAACTGTGACATTCACAACACCAAACTAACCACTAGCCATCTCAAGATACAACAAATAAAGACAGTAAAAACACATATGAAAGAATATAACTTGAACTGTGTATTTTTTAATGCAGCCTCATTGGAAATATGTCTTTCAACCTACATAATTGTTAAACTGCCAAAACGTAGTTCACCATATGCTTGACTACAGTTTCTAAGTAAATTGTATGCCTACAGGGCAGTGTGACATACACAACTTTTGTTCCTTTTCACACTAATGATAAATGCAGAGACATATTATCATCAAATTAAGAATTAGTTTCATTCACTTCATTCATTCGTTTATTGCATAAAGCCAAAGAAATACCATAAAAAAATGAATGATGTCTGATTTAAAAAAGAATACGTTTGCCTCATCTATCTACAAATTGTACCCTGAGCAAAATCTAGATGGTGAGGTATGTGTTTCCATTGAGCCTGGGCTGTAATATTGACTCCACCACCACTTAAACACCAGAAATAAAAGCATTATAAATATTTAGCTAAGAATGAGCATAAGATAAGAATGTCATGTGCCCAGTTGGTTTAAAAATGTCCGTAAGTATTTAAAATAGAATTTTAGAAGCTTTAATTAGTGTAGTTCAGAAAAAGTATGTTGTTTTGTTTTATTATATAGATTAAATTAGAAGGATTACTAATGTGCATTATCTCACTCATATTTTGATATTGTTTACACCCTATAGTAGTCAACATTTGAAGTGGATCAAACCATATGTATAAATTGTCCTAAGACAAGAATGGGTGTTGTTCGACATTGATTAAAAGATTTGATCCACGTCAAATGCTGACTACTGTAGTTATTGAGAACCATAAAGCAGACACTTGCATTTAATATCCTTTCTATGTACATGAAATAACTTTATGCTCACACAATTTTATTATTAAAAAAAAAAAAGTACATTGATTAAATATGAATGCCAATAAGTCAATCAGCTATTTAAAATATCAATTATATTAATTGTTCATATAGATTTATCAATAACATAACAATTAACAGGTTCATAAAAGCAACTATAACAAAATATATACAATGTAAGCATTTGACCAATCATTCATTCATTTTTCTTTGGCTAAAGCTGCAGTCACACTAGAGATTGAGTGTTTCTGTTGTATGGCACTGCAAAAAGGGGCCAAATTAAACAAGATGATTAGACATTTAAAAAAGTGAGCGATGTTCCATATTTTAAATTCCTGTCCAGAGAGGTCATGTTTTGATCCCCAATGGGTCTCACGCAGTCAAGTGATGCGATTGACGCACGACCTTGCGTTTCCGGTCTGACGCATTTGTGTACGTATAAATGGAAGTCTATGGGGAGAAAAGTCCAGTGTGACCGCAGCTTTAGTCTCTTATTTATCAGGATTTGCTGCAGCGGAATGAACCGTCAATTATTCTGGCATAAATTTTACACAGTGAATACCCTTCCAGCCACAACCCAGTTCTGGGAAAACATAAAAAAATATTTTATAAAGCCCTGTCAAAACTGAAATTTCAAACTAAAATATCGAATAAGATGTAAATAATTTAAAAACAGAGACACGTTTTGTATGTATATTGCAACGTATATTTCAATCTAGGTTAAGTTTGCCGTAAAACCCTGTCAGTAAACATCAAGCCAAAATTTCAAATATGAAATACATAATAAAAAAATGTGTTCTATATTCATCCAAAGAGCTTAGAATGACTAAGAGGCGACACTCAACAGAACGTTCCATTGCAACAGCAGCGCCCAGCAACAACCCTGGATTCCGCCATTTTGGAGTGAAAGTGATCGGCCGTCCATTGGATCTCATTACTGTCGCGATGGCAAGCAGCTGCTTTGTTTTCTATTTATTTATTTAAAAAGCGCATTAAAGCTGAGATACAACCTGAAAGACGACAATACAACACTTATTATCACAATCATCAGCACTTTTAATAGTTTATTTTACAGACTTATAATATGCTGTTGTTCTATTGGAGTTTTCATTCTAAAATGGCCGTCGAGCCCTCTAGTGGCTGTTTCCCAAATTACACTAGAGTGTTGCCTCTTGGTCATTCTAAGCTCTTTGATTCATCTCATTATTCACGAATCGGCGGGTGCAGCCATTTAAATCTTTTTGGCATTTGTTTTTAAATAAAAAAGTCTTAAAATGTAAACATCTTATAAAAAAACATCACAATGTACATAAGTTATCATTTAATTAGAATTTATCAATAACTCCATTTTGACTAAATGTCAGATAGAACCTTATAATTTTAAGGTGACGACTTGTTTGTAGAGCAAGCATTTTGACTGTTTTTGCCATTCTTTATTCCTAGTCATTTCTGGCAACTGAATCGGAAGTTCAAAAACAATTGCAGAAACGAGCACACTTTTGCATTGAACAATAAGGTCAATGGCACTTGACTTAACAGAATCTTAAAGAAGACTAAAAATATTCTAGTAAGCTCTGTTAAAGAATGTAATATCAAACCAAAATATCAAATATTATATAAATAAGGCAATTGAGACATGTTTTATTATTACGTTTGGCCTGTATATTATTGCTTTAATATTCAAATCTAAACCCTCTTCTTTGAAAATCTTAAGAAGTGATTACAATGAACATCTGTCATGGTAACCTGCTTGCTACTGTAATCATCTTTAGAGTTTTTAATGGCCTCTGTGTTAAACACAATCTCAAATAAGCATCTCAACAGTAGTTGCCATTTCCACTCCAGTGAGCTCTGTTTATTGCTATCAGTTACTAATTAAATCAGATGTGGTGGGACTTGTGCACCGCTTGTATCATGCCGTATGATGCGATAGGATGGATTACGGCCTTAGTCAATGTGAATGGGCACAATACGCTTATTCAGTGGTGCACGACCGGGGACTTTACATCACATAATCAAATAATCAAGTCCCAAAACTAATTACAGTACAGCTATGCATCTTCATTCATGGAGGACTGCCTTCACACTCTATGGCGCACTCCGTGATCCGTGCAAGATTTTTGTATTCATTTATTTTTTTTCTTCTGTTTGGTGCAGAATAACTGTGTTAATTAACAATGTGTTTTAGCTTCAGTGCTCGCAGATTCCCAGAAGGCGTTAGCGCCTTTGTGGCAGTAAGGCCATCAGGAAGATCTTACACACAAGGATGAGGCTAATATTGGGAGTTGTTCATCATGTTGCGAACTTTCCATTGAATTCTGTTGTGTTTAAATTGAGATAGTGGTGTTATTTAGAAACATTATTATGCATAATAACCTCCTAAACTTCACAGAATTATCACTAGGTTAATAATCTACCCAAAAAATACAAAATTCAGAGCACATCTACAACAGTCTGGAATGCAAGCTTACACTCTTAAACTTAAAGGTTTTATGGCATTAGTGGTTTCATGAAGAACATTTACCATATTGAACCCTTCTTAATACTTTTTCAAGATTAGGTTCTAAAGATTAGGGCTGGGAAATATGGCAAACATATATAGTTGAAGTCAAAATTTTTAATCCTTCTGTGAAATTTAGTGATGTTTTCACAGTATCTCCTATACCAGTGTTTCTCAACCATGTTTCTGGAGGACCACCAGCTCTGAACATTTTCTATGTGTCCTTGACCAAACACACCTGATTTAGATCATCAGCACATTAGCAGAGACTGAAAGACCTGTAATGGGTGTGACAGACAAAGGAGACATCCAAAGCATGCAGTGTTTGTGGTCCTCCAGAAAATTGGTTGAGAAACACTATCCTATACTATTGTTTCTTCCAGAGAAATTCTCATTTCTCATATAGTTAAAATCAAAAGATTTTTAAACATTCTTAAAACAAATTTAAGGTCAAAATTATTAGGTTTCTTAAGAACTATTTTTCTTCCATTGGCTATAGTAACTTTATTCAATAACATGCCTAATTACTTGCCAAATAGTGAAGTCTGTAAATTGTACTTTAAGCTGAGCATTAGTGTCTGGAAGAATACAGTAAGTAGATAAATATTATGAACTCATCATGACAAAGATAAAACTATTTAGTTGTTAGAAATTAGTTGTTGAAACTATTCTGTTTAAAATGTGTTAAGAGTATTTTTTAAAATAGTTAATTTTCATAAGAGGGCTAATCATTTTGATTTCAACGTTATATTACACTATAAAATTGTTCATATCAGTTAACGCAATAGTGTCAAGTCTTTTAATTTTGAAAGCAGATACAGTTGAAGTCAGAATTATTCACCCCCCTGTTTCCCTGTTCATCCCCCCCCCCAATTTCTATTTAACAAGAGAAGATATTTTCAAAACATTTTTAAACAATAATTTTAATAACTTATTTCTAATAACTGATTAATTTTATCTTTACCATGATATCATTGTACTAGATATTTTTAAGACACTTCTATACAGCTTCAAGTGACATTTAAAGGCTTAACTACATTAATTAGGTTAACTAGGCAGGTTAGGGTAATTAGGCAAGTTATTGTATATCAATGATTTTTTTCTGTAGACAATTGAAAAAAAAAAATAGCTTAAAGGGCTAATAATTTATCCTAAATGTTTTTTAAAAAGAAAAAAAATATAATACTGTGAAAATGTCCTTGCTCTGTTAAACATCTTTTGAGAAATATTTAAAAAAAAATAATAATAATAATATCAAAGGGGGGGATAATAATTCTGACTTCAACTCTATTTCTACACAAGGACAAGCAAAAAAAAAAAAAAAAAAAAAAACCGGTTACAGTACTTGGAAACTAAAACTAGATTCTTTGTCAAGACATGTCAAGCACACCATATATAAAAAGATGTAAAATACCATGATATCATTTGTAAAATGTCATTTTTTTAAGTAAACATTTGTCCCAGCATGTATGAAAATAAAACTAAATACTTTTTTGTCCACACATATCAAGCACATCATACTGATAAAATTATATTTTTTTACAAAAATGTATTTAATTTTTCTGAATTTATTCCAGCATATTTCACTGGGTGATATCAAATCATAAAACAAGTTTATCTGTGAGCACACAATATATATATATATATATATATATATATATATATATATATATATATATATATATATATATATATATATATATATATATATATATATATATATATATATATATATATATATATAAGGGTAAAATTCCCTTTTAGGACTGTTTTTTTCTCATGAGGACTGCTGACAGCTTGCTATAATGCTGATGATTTCAGATTTCACACTCCTCGTGAGGACATTTGTCAGTGTAGGCAAACCCAACCCATTCAAAAAGGATTTCTGACACACGTTCACAAAATGGCGTTTTAAAATGAACGCTGAGGAGAAGCATGTTCAACTAATCCTGTCATTCACAACACAAGGGCATAACAGCTGCTTACCTCATTCCTCTGATAAATGTGCTGTATCCTACCCCTGGAGACCAGGCACTAGTAAAGTCACATCCGCAAACTACATACCATACAGTATAAAGAAGTAAAAAGGTGTCTGCCGTGATGTAAAAATTCCTAGAAGGATGCAACAAAACACTTCAGAAAATTACAATAGTGAATTCAGTTTGGTTTTGTTAGTGGTTAAAGTTATGACTGTGAATATAATTAAATAGTTAGCATTATGCAGTAGCTTGATTCCCAGTCATTCAGAATTTCAGAAGTAACAACATTATGGCAAATACTGTGGAAATTTCTTTGGTCTGTTAAACATCACTAAAAATTTCACAGAAGGACTAATATTTTTTTAATATTAATATATTAAATTAAAATAAATGTATTTAAAATATTATACATTTTTACATGTATGATTTATTATTATTGATTAAATGTTTCATTTTATTCCTTTATTAAAAACATTTTTTTTTCATTTATTTTTTATTTTTATGAAAAAGAAAAAAAAAATTGAAACTGTTTTCTGAATAAATTCAGTAAACCAATAAAATATATGCCATTCTTTTTTATTTTTACTTTTTTTATATAAACAAATACAAGTACACATTCTAATTAATGGAAACCTGAAATACCTCTTTGGCATCTTGACCCTTTTTTTCCCCACAGGCAAAATCATACACTCTTCATTTTGCTTCAGTTCTATCTAGGAGAACTCCTGTGAAATATTAAAATAGTCTTCGGTTGTTCTTCCCTATAAAGACAGATTAACAGTGAATCGGACAGAGCACTCCTGTTTTGCAAAGAGTCTAATGAACAACGCTCCCCAACCGAGAAACAGTAATCCATACTGACTGGTCCCTCTTTCACTCTCTCACGGTTCCGCTCATACAGCAAACCCACAGCAGCTGCTCATCACAGGCACAACTAAACAGCAGAAAGGTCAACGTTAATCCGCGTCCACTTTCATGAACGCCTTCAACATCTTCCATTTAGATAGTTTACCCAGCATCCCTTCAGGGCACACATGATGATCCGTCTCCTCCAACACTTGACACGAGCTTCATGAGAGCTGAAGCTTTACTGAAAAACTTTTTTCCTTTACTGACAGATATCAGGAGATATCAGGTTTCTTTGAGAATTAAAGCAGTGGATCTCTGTGTGTCTGCACGACTGCTAGACTGTCTGCTGCTACATGCCAGATTCAATAGACGAAATTACAGTTTACAAACATAGACTCGCTGGTGATACTACTAGATTCTTCAGACAGATCAGACAAGAGCTGCAGGGTAGCGACTTACTCAAACTGAGCTGGAAAAAAAGAAGAAGATGAAATAAGATGAAATATAAATGCTGCATGTTGAAACTACATTACACTACACTTCACCTGGCAGACATTTGGGCTTTTTGTAGATTTCTGTCATTTCCAATGGTTTATACAACCTAAATGTTTAAAACAGATGAATAAAAAATATAATAAAATAAAAAATAAGTGCGCAATGGTGCAGAGGGTAGCATGATTGCCTCACAGCTAGAAGGTCGCTGGTTTGAACCTTAGCTGGGTCAGTTTGTGTGTGGAGTTTGCATTACCGGTTTCCCCCACAAGTCCAAAGACATGGGGTATAGATGAAGTGAGTAAGCTAAATTGTCCATAGTGTTTGTGTGTGAATGAGTGTGTGGATGTTTCCCAGTGATGGGGTGCAGCTGGAAGGGCATATGCTGATTAAGTTGGCGGTTCATTCTGCTGTGTTGACCCCTAATTAATAAAGAAACTTAGCAGAAAAGAAAATGAAAGAATGAAAATAAAATAAATAACCAACCAAACAAACAAACAAGCAAAAATAAACAAAACAAAACAAAACAAAAAAAAAATTATCAATGAAGTTGGCCCAGGTGCACCAAAACCAGGTTCTTTGTAAATAGTTGCAAACAAAAAGTTATATGTGTTATATAAACTGATTAAACTGAGTCTCCCTCATAAGTGAATAAAATTGGGATACAATTTGGGCATTTTGTAGATTTCTGTCATTTGCAATGGATTATACAACCTGATAAATAAATAAATAAATAAATAAAATAATAATAATAATAACCTAATATCTGTAAAATAAAATAAAATAAAATAATACTTAAGCCGCCAAAACATGAATTCTATGTGATCTTTGTGTATACCAGGGATCTGTACCTCCTGGATCGCTGGTATATACACAGACCACATAGAACTACAAATCCAACATTATATGGACTACAAGATCCAGTCATGTACTGCTCACACACACCAGTTCCTAATCCTGGCTGATTGCTAACACACACACAGCTTAAGCTGTTCAGAACTGAAGACATGGACTTTAAAAGCAGCACAGACGCACACACTAGTTGCTGAGTCTTGTTATACTGATTGTGAACATTACGAAGCATTTTCCTTTCCTTACCTTCTGTGTTTGAACCTTGCTTTGTTCTGTTTGTTTTACATTGTCTGCTGCCTGCCTTCTTACCACTCATCTGATATTTGACTACGACCCTAGATTTTCTGTACACATCTGTTTGCCCGTGTTGACCATTGCTTGCCTGACCATCTCTATTACATAGACATATTTTTTATTCTTTTTTTTACTAATAACTTATGGGTTGTAGCTGGAAGGACATCCGCTGCGTAAAACATATGCTGTATAAGTTAGCAATTCATTGTGGTGTGGCGATGCCTGATTAATAAAGGGACAAAGCCGGAAAAAAAAGAATGAATGAATGATATATTATTATATCTTTACAAATATATAATTGCTCATCTCCATCACTTAAAAATTGTTTGACTGAAGATTCCAGAATTATGTCTGCTTGATGTCACATATGAGTCCAGTTTAATTTAATACACCGCACAAAGGCTTCACGAATAAATGCCACAGCAATTCTTGATTTTGGTTATTCAGCTCAAAGCAGCAGGTTTCAGCGTTCCCTTTATTCTGTCTTTATAAGCCCTGCCGAATAATGTTACCCCTAATACAACTGGCACACAAATCAGTTTCTGAATGAGATAGCTAAAGGTTGCCATGGCATCTGTTGTGCGTTACCAAGGAGATTTTTTTTTCTTCATATTTTTCCACAATGGCATCCTTTTAACGCCCAGGTGAAGACATCTTTAACTCGGTCTGCATCTCCATGGCCACAGTCATTACCTTACATTACTGTATGTCATGGCGCTGAGCTTCAGGAAGAGCAGAGCTGTAAACAAACCACGTCACTCCTGTTCAAGATTAAGACTCGTCCGTCACACCTGCTAAAGAAATAACAGCGATGACACACGCGAGTCAAGATCACCGACGACAGCAGCTGCTCCAGCCAAACCGTGATGCTATAATTACAGATGAGAAGATATCTATTACACTCAGCAGAAAAACATAAAAAGCAGACGTCTTTCATATATCAGCGTGAATATTACCACAAGACAGAAAAGGAGGAGGAAAAAAATAGAGGAAGACTTTTACCAAAGAGACCCGTTTTTCTCTGTCAGAGCTTTTCTCCCTGGTATGATGGAGGGCTGAAGGTCAGGAGAGCTGTTTCTTTCACTCCCTTTTCTTTCTTTCCACTTCGCTTCAGAGAATCATACTTAAAAAGGCAGCCATTTGTAGTTATTCAGTTAAGAAAATAGCTGCTATGTGGAGGATCATTTATGATGTGATGAACTCTCAGATATATAGTGCAGCACTCAGAGCAAGTTCATTTCGCTCAATGTTTGTTGGAAAACAAAGTTGGAAATATCTGAGCAGTTTGCAAGCATTCCAATACTGCACTTACTACATTGTTATTATTATTATTATTATTATTAATAATAATAATAATAATAATAATAATACAATTAATACTACTAATAATAATAATAAAAATAACAATAATAATAATACATTTGATTTTAGGCACCCTTTTAACCACTCAGGGTCACCAAACATAAAAAGAAAAATGAATGAATGAATGAATGAATGAATGAACGAATAAATGAATGAATGAATGAATGAATGAACAAAGGAATGACAAAAGGAACGAAGGAACAAACAAAAAGAATAAATGAATGAATGAACGAACAAAAGAACAAAGCATCTGTTCATTCCTTTACTCATTAATTTTCCTTCGACTTTCTAACCTCTCAGGGTCAGCATACATAAGAAGCAAATTTAATGAATGAATGAATTTTTTTTTATTATTAATTAATGGATGAATAAAGAAATCAACAAAGGAATGAAGGAACAAACAAAAATAATAAATGAATGAATTAATTAATTAATTAATAAACTTTAAAATGACAAATAAAAAACAGCAGTTTAGAAAGCATCTGTTCATTCATTTACACATTAATTTTCCTTCGGCTTTGTAACCACACAGGGTCACCATATACGAAGCAAGATGAATGAATGAATGAATGAATGGACTATAAAATGACAGAAAAACAACAGTTTAGAAAGCATTTGTTTATTCATTTACTCATTCATTTTCCTTCAGCTTTACAACCACTCAGGGTCACCATATTTAAGAATCTGAATGAAGGAATGAATGAATGAATGAATGAATGAATGAATGAATGAATGAATGAATGAACGAACGAACAAAGGAACAGAAAAAGGACAAACAAAAGAATGAAGGAACAAGCAAAAAGAATAAATGAATGAATGAATGGACGAAAGAGTTAATGAATGAATGAATGAATGAATGAATGAATGAATGAATGAATTATTAATAAATAAATTATTTTATAAATTATTTATAATTTTTCTTTATAATAAATATAAAATTTGTTTTTATATTTAATTCACCTGTAGCGCATGTCTTCGGACTGTGGGGTAAGCCAGAGCACCCAGAAGAAACCCACGTCAACAAGGGGAGAACATGCAAACTTCACACAGAATAGCCCACTGATCCAGCTGGGACTCAAACCAGCAATCTTTTTGCTGTGCGGCAACAATGCTAACCGCTGAGCCACCGTGCCACCAGCATCTATTCATATTGATGTAAATATGTTTACACCAGCCGTGCAATCCAATTGGGAGATTTACCCCAAATCATGCAAGATGTAAACAGTGTCCTGCATTTACATAGATTCAGGTAAGATTACTCACTTTTATTTTCACAAAACTTAGTTGTATTACAAATAAACAAAAACCGATGAAGTTAAACTATTAGACATGTATTTGTCAAATTGTAAGTCAAATTTTGTGAACTGCTTACATAATTGGTGAAAATTTACTCTTAAATTGTTATAACAAAATAAGAAAGAGATTAGAAAATGCATGTTATAATATTTGAAGTATGCTTACATGTAGATCACAAAACAAAAAAACAGGCTCAATTTATAAAAAAACAAATGTTTACCAATTCAGCAATGTGTTTACAATCTTTCTTAGTTTTATTAATATAATTAACAGTTTGCACAATCTGATTTCTGGGAAGCAAACACATCTACATCCAAAACATTGGCACATATCAATCAGAAAATGTGGTCAGTTATACCTCTTTGAGCTGAAAAGGAGAATGAACTAAATTAGGTTTTCAAGTCAAAGAAGGTGAATCCTTTGAGCACACCCAACATTTACACCACTGGCAGAAAAAATCCAATGGTATTTGTTTAGCAGCTGAAGAGTACTTTACCAGTAAGATGGCTTTGGCAAGCTGTTTCAAACTCACTCATACAGCATTTTTAATTGTGATTTAATCCAACGCAAGTTCATTCATTCATTCATTTTCCTTCAGCTCAGTCCCTTTATTTATTAGGGGTCACCACAGTGGAATGAACCATCAACTTATCCAGCATTTGTTTTACAAAGGGGATGCCTTTCCAACCGCAACCCAGTACTGGGAAACACCCATGCAAACCCAAACACTACGGCCAATTTAGTTAATTCAATTCACATATAGCGCATGTTTTTGGACTGTGGAGGAAACCGGAGCACCCAGAGGAAACCCACACGAACATGCGGGGAGAACATGCAAACTCCACACAGATATGCCAAATGGCCCTGCCGGGACTCAAACCAGTGGCCTTCTTGCTGTGAGATGACAGTTCTTACCACTGAGCCATCATGTCGCCCCTAACACAAGTTTCTTTTTATTTTATTTTTTATTTTTTCACTTGAAATGTATCAAGGCCTTTAGTGTAAGTGAGATAAAGACAGCAAAAAAAAAAAAAAAAGACAACAATGAGAGAAGGGGAAAAAAGTAAAAAGTGTTTAAAAAGAGCAGATGCTGGGCCAAACTGTCAATCCATTGGCTGGAGGTGACCTCTTTCCGCCGGGCCTGTGGTTTAACCCACCTACCCAGGAGTAAGAGCCGAGGGAAGGCAATTGATCCAAATGCTGCAGATTACTCCAGATAAGTGTTTCAGATCAGCAGATCTTAATGGTGGGAATGAAAGGTCTGGTCCGATACGGCAGGAGACGCTATTGATCATTGTTCAACATGCGGGTGTGGAGACGAGATCCGGGATAAACAGTTCATTTAGAGCTGGGGGTTAGAAGAATCGAACAGCTGCGAGGCACAACAAAGAGAGAGGACGGCAGACACAGAGAGAAAGAGAGAGAGAGTGAAACACTCACTGCACTACTTCCTGTACTGAGGAAAAAGTCCTTAACCTGTATTGAACCAGACTAACTCACCCCAGAGAATATAGCTTCATTTAGATTCAAGTTGCCAAAATTCTGTAGTTGCCAAAAGTTTAAATGTTGCTTAAATGGTAAAACATTGAGCTGACTATATCAAGGTCATCATAAAAAAAAAAAAAATAAATAAAAAATAAATAAATAAATAAAATAAAATAAAACAGAATAAAATAAAATAAAATTAAGTTGTTAAATTAAATTAAATTAAATATATTTTAAGTCTAAGTATGTAAAAAATTATTTTATTTTGTTTATGTTAGTATAAATATAAAAATCTTAAAAGCTGATTTATACTTCTGCGTCATGCGCACGCGTTTGGTCCAGCGAAGCCTTCGCACGGAAACATAGCCCTCGCCGTGGCTGATGCCGACAATACCATGCACCTCTCAAAATATGTACAACACATCACAATGAAACATAGCACAAGCGCTGTGATTGCTCAGCTTGGTACAGGTGACGAGCATGGGCAGTGCTGACAGCCGCGAGCCCGATGGTGTGAGTGTTTACAAGTGTCAAGTCCCTTGAAGGAGCTCCAGATGACTGTGTCAAAATACTTCCTCTACAAATGTGTGTTCATGACTTTACATAAAAAGTAAAAAAAAAATAAGAAGAAAATATTAGTTTGCAACATCAAGCAGCTTAACGTTTTCAAAGTCTAAAAATTTATACATTTCTACAAGTCAATAAGACCGGCCTGCTCATTCATGATGTATAAGCTAGTGTGCTCTAAAACAGTGGCAAAATTCAAATTTGGGAAGATACAAACACCCAAAGCTAGACACTGTTGTAAAAAGGAATGAATAAATATATATATAACAATAATATTAATGAAGCATTTTTGCAGAAGTAGATGAATTTGATTGTCTAAAATTAACTTGAGCTCTGCAGCAAAACTTTCTGTGAGCACAGAAGTTAAGAAAGTCTTGTACTTTTAATGTTGTGCAGAGAATTTTTAGAAAAAGTGGGCGTATGTATGGGTGTGGCCAATGGAGGACTGGAGAATTATTGACAAGTAACGAATTCCACTAAACTCCACCTGTTAATATCAGCTACGTACAATAGAGCAAATCGAAAATTGAAATGTGTTGCATACCCCTGAATGTAAATCTTGCATTTCATTAAGGATAACAGAATTCTGTGAATCGAATTATTAATTTGTATCCAATAAATGACTACGATTTTTGACATTGAAGAAAACCCTCTCCTGACCTTTTTATTGAACACATGGAACATGGAACATGGAATTGACTAAATATTACAACACAGTCTGACTTAGCCTATCTGCTTGAGCACTTCCTCTTTCTTGCTCAGTCTGTCTTTCTAGAGCTGTTTCAACAACAAATGGATCAAAGAATAAATAAAATAAAATTGACGTCTCCTTATGCTTTAGTTTCAAATCTTCTGACCAATCAAATGATTTCTAGTATCTAACATGTCCATACCCCCTTCAAGATGCTATCTGCTTGTTAAGTATTGGTGACATATACTGTTTCCGAGGTCCAAGCCGTTAATCTGTGATGGCCTTGGTTATTTTTTTAACATGGTTAAACAAAATTTGTCTTCCATACTAAACGTTTCAGTCTCTCTTGCCCCCTCTATTTTAAAATTAAATTATTTTTCTGATGTTCAGCTTAACAAAATTCAGAAGTTTGTGTTTTTAGCTGGCTTGACAGCAGCCAAGAATATAGTTGCGACAAGATGGAAGCCTCCACATTCTCTTGATCATCATCATTGTATTATTACTTTTATTGATATTGTGTATATGAAAATGTCCATTGCTCACATCCATAGAGAGAGAGAGGACAAGAGAGGACACCATGCAAGAGAGGACACCATCAGACTTTGGGCACAAACCTTGGACAAACTTAAAGGTTTACTAATTTGAATCAAGGAGACATCAAAAAGCAGAAACTTCTGGTTCCAGGCCCCATATTTTTTTCTATTGTTTATTTTTTATTAAATAATTTATTTTCCCTCTTTATTATTTTTATCTGTTTTTTTTTTCTTTATATTTTAAGGTTCCCTGTTTGGGCTTTTAATATCTGTTCTTCATTGCCGTAGACCTCTTTTTAGCACAGTTTCAAAAACCTATTTTTATTGGTCTATTACCATTATTTTATTTATTTATTTATTTATTTATTTATTTATTTATTTATTTATTTATTTATTTATTTATTTATTTATTTATGTATGTATTTATTTATTTTTAACTGGCTTAATTATACCCTTACTTAACCTTAAATACAGATTTGATTATTTGGAAATTAGTTTTATGTTATGTATTTGTGTGTGTTTGTATATATATAAATATATATATATATATATATATATATATATATATATATATATATATATATATATATATATATATATATATATATATATATATAATTTATTTATTTATTGGTAAAAATATATATTTATTTATTTATTAGTTTTATTTGTTTTAGTATGTCGTTATCACTTACTCTTCAGTTTTTCCTTTTTATGGTCTCTATTGTTGTTGTTGTTGACATTATTATTAATATTATTATTTAACAACATGTATATTGGTTTTTATATGTATATCTATGCATAATGCTTTATACTGATTGTCTACGGCATGTTTTTTCTGTTTTCAAATAATACAAAATAAAATAAAAATTTGATGGAAAAAAATAAATAATTTAAGCAAACTTTATATATAATCATGGTGTACACAACAGTCTCTGGACACAATTTTTTTTTAACAATTCGTCACCTTAGAATTATAAGGTTCTATCTGACATTTTTTTTCAAAATTGAGTTATTGACACATTATTATTATTAAATGACAACTTATTTACATTATGGAATGTTATTTTATAAGTTGTTTACATTTCAAGACTTTAATAATAATTAAAAAAATGTTACACGCATACTGTTTGCTATGGAATGCAAATAAATTTAAGCTCAATATCTCAAAATCATTCAGATCTATGTGATCTATGCTATGTGCTTAAGCTCGACCAGAGTCATTCGCAGAACTGTGTTAAAACAAAACATGATTGGTAGTTAAACTAAAGGGGAAGAGCTATGATATGTCCCACCCAGTTTTCATGTTTTTGATCAAGTTACATTAAATATGTCTTTATATTAAATACTGAAAAAGCATTATTAAAAAAAGACGAAATAATTTACATTTATATAATAATTTAGAACTTAGAAATGTATTTAACACAATGTGCAATAATACTCCTTATTGCATCTACTGCAAACATACTGCTGCATGTCTAGACAGCAAAGCATTTTTCATAAACACTACGAACCAAATGATATTTACCTTTGGTTTATCTATTAATTAAATCCAAAACTTCTTGAACTGAAATCTTTCAGCCAACAGAAGCAGACTTTGTGGTCCAGAAGTGACGTTTTCAGAACATTTCAGTTTATTAAAGAGAGAGAGAGAGAGAGAGAGAGAGAGAGAGAGAGAGAGAGAGAGAGAGAGAGAGAGAGAGAGAGAGAGAGAGAGAGAGAGAGAGAGAGAGAGAGAGAGAGAGAGAGAGAGAGAGAGAAAGCGTGTGAACATGAAGCTGCAGGAATGTTTTTTCAACTCTCTTCCATCTGCATCAAGAGAAAGGTTAAGGGTCCAAAATGTAATAAGTACAAAATGGTTCCCTGTTGAACTAAGAGGCAAATAATGTGATTTGCATGAGAAGTGGAGCATTACTCAACACAGAGGGCAGTAAGGTCAACACTTTCAACTAATATTAGAAAGAGACTGATAGGTTTACGCTCTGCTTAAAACATAGACTGAAAGTTCATTTCTCTCTGCACTTTTCTGAATATAAAGCAATTAAAGTGAATCAAATGGATTTATCTGAGAGAGTTGACAGGTAGTCTGTCACATTCCTGTCGTGTTTTCCAAGGACCAGCCGAAACGACACAAAGAGAGCCGGATGGACAGATTTGGAGAACGACAGACCATTCTTCATCGTTTACTGCCGTTCCTCTGAATCATGTAGCACGGAAGACAGCCGGTCTGGTTTGAGAAAGAGTAATGGCTGCTCTTATGTCTTCTTTTAAGTGTTATGAATTTGTTCGTCTGCTATTTTCTCATGGTGGCTGTCAGCTTCTCACAGAGGCCTGGATGAAAAAGAAAAGATGGACAGAGTTGATGGATCTTCCTTGAGTTTTCACTCACCAAATTAGTCACAAAACAGCCTACAGTTGTTCAAATGTCAGTACTAGATCTCTAACTTTTTAAGAATCAATACAGGAGGTACATACTGCATATCTATCTATCTATCTATCTATCTATCTATCTATCTATCTATCTATCTATCTATCTATCTATCTATCTATCTATCTATCTATCTATCTAGTCAAATTAATAAATTACATCTTAAATTATATTTAATTCTTTTTAGTGCAATGATGTTTAAAAACATACTGTATGTTTGATTGTGTAGATGAAGTATTGATGAGCAGACTAGAAAAACGCATAAAAACATATTCACAATCTATAAATGCATTAAGCACATAGTGTATATATACATTTTAATTCTAATTTTAACCCAATTCCTGAGCATCTTCTTTTACTCACTTTTCCCAAAAGAACTTTATCAAACAGCAGACAAATTATGCTGCAGAGTTTGCTGTACTCATCCTAATCAATACCCATAAACACGTTATGCAAGTGTCAGAATATTATCTTGCTGAAAGTTTAATATGCTGACTATTTTGATGTTATGAATAATTTTGTTTAAATCCTCAATCCCACAACAAACACCCAGTGGTGCCATGTGCTGTTAAACCTCCTACATCTCTCTAAAACACAGAGTTCCTGTTCCCACACAACTATTGATAACCATTGACAGCAGCTGTCAGTGTACATTCCCACTTCATTTTCTCTTTCTTCTGTTTATTAAAGGATAAACTCGGTGCACATCACCACACATGGTGGCAAAAACAATAATTGATGTAAGTTTCTTTATATGAAAGACAAAAGTTTACCTCTCAATTGCTTACACAATGTCCAGTTTAGGTGACTAAATTGTCGAACGTGGAACACACAGACACACATACTGCATTTACTCTATCAAACAGTCCTGTCCATCACTGGGTTATAATCACGTTACAACATGGGATACAAGTATATTTTGGCAAAGTACAAAGTTTCTATTTTAGAGATGGTTTATATTTCTGCAAAGTCACTGCTAAACAACAACATAAACTACAACAGGTATAACTAATAATCACTTGCTGAAAATGTGCTTCATTTAGTCAAATGCTGCCAGTGTGCTTACTTATGATCTAAAAGACAAATGCATCTTATATCCAGGTTTAAACGGGCCCTTAGCAGTCTCTTTGGTTGATGTTAGAAGAATATGTTGACTTTTATGTGCAAAGTTACTAATCGCTAGTAGCAAGTGTTGGTTTACCATAAATGTATGTTAGCAAACACTACCTATCTTTACTCTACTTATACTCTGATGACATATAGTTCACACATTTATTAGAGGCTCCACAGATCCATCAAAAATTAAATGCCAATGCTGAAAAAAATGTGATATGTGATTGAATGGGACGGCACGGTGGCTTAGGCCTTGCATCTTCTCCCCGTGTTGGCGTGGGTTTTCGAAGGGTGTTCTGGTTTACGCCAAAGACATGTAGTATAGGTCAATTGTATAAACAAAATTGATTGTAGTGTATGTGTGTGAATGTGTATGGGTATTTCCTAAGACTGGGCTGCAGCTGGAAGGGCATCCGCTGTGTAAAACAAATGCTGGAAAATTTGGTGGTTCATTCCGCTATGATGACCTCTAATGAAAAGAGACTAAGCCGAAGGAAAATGAATGAATGAATGTGATTGCATGTTTATTTATGCAATATTGTATATGATAGTTTGAACAAATTGTAACCAACATGTTTCATATTGTTTCAGGAAAGAAAGCACTACTTTAACTTTAGATTTTTTACTGCTGCATAAAACAAATCAGACAATTTAACAACGTAAACAAACCAAAATAATTAAATTTGATTTCACCACCACTTTGCTCCACTAATATTAGTTTTATCAACCTCTAACTAAGGAATTACTACTTTGCTGTCTTGTTGCTTTCTGAACATGGCCTAATTACTTGGTCATAAAGTATATTTCAGCATCCATACTAGAATCATTACAGATATTTGGAAAACCAGCATGTGTTTCTCAAAGTAATATTTTTTACTTTAAACCAGGAGATTTCATGTAATGTGAACACATAGCCTAAACGTTTATGTGTTTGTTATAGTTTAGTTCAAAGCTTGATTTTATTTAGAATTTTGTTTTAAGTTGAACCAAACTAATTCAATTAATTTGTTGTCTAAAAAATAATTTAACCTTTAAGTTAATGTATTTTGTTTTGCCTTGAGCAGAATAAATATTTTAATTAATATTAAAATACTTTTTTTCAACCAAGTCAAAACTATAATTTGAGGGTAATTTATAAATTTAGCTGTAATATTGTTTATCAAATATTCTTTGATCAAACAATATTACTTTAATCTAGTTTATTTGATGAAGGTTTAAAAATATATTTTTCTATATTATACTAAAGTAAAAAATATACTGTATTTAGTGTGTCTAAATTAAACAATATTTCTACTTTGTGTGAATGTAATTTTTTTTTCAGAACAAATACTTTTGAAAAAACGTCTGACAAAGGCATTTCTGAGTGGAGTTTGCATGTTCTCCTATTTGTGTGGGTTTCCTCTGGGTGCTCCAGTTTCCCGCACAGTTCAAACACATGATGTTACGTCCTTTTAGATGTTAATATTAAACTAGGAGTAGATGACAATAACATACATTAGTTTAATGTGTGTGACAAGCGGATGGAGAAAGAAATAAACTGAATCAAATAATCACTGCAATTATTTATTGCCCATATATCCCATGAAAACCAGTGAAAATATATTATACAGTGAAAGAAAAATATTTACAATGATTAAATAATGAATTACCTGGGGGGGAGAGGAAGTAGTTGAATGTGCTTAAATCAAAGAAATAAATATAACAAAACTCAGTAACTGTTTTCACCAAACTAAACTAAATATGAAAAGAAAAGCATGAAAAGAAACATCTTCAACGTACCAAACGTCTTAACTAAACTGCTCTAACTAAAAACAAAACATACAGAAAACAGCACATTCTCCTGAACCTAATGAACTAATACAAAATATCAATCTGAGTGTTGTATATGTATATCGCGCGACTTACTCACTCCTACACCTCTCCGAGGCATCACTCAAACATGTCAGTTAACTGGAAAATTTCACAAACATTGTTAAATCGCAAACTTTAGACAAGAGCATTAAACAAGCAAAACACATTCTCTCAGACTAGCCCTCGCAAGAGAGACTGTCCTCACAGAGACCCACAGAAAGAATAAGAGCGAGAAGTGGCGAGAAGGAAAGAGACAGAGAGAGAGAGATCGCCATTGCAGTTTGGGCTCGGCTTTTAAACGCTACGCCAACCAGCGATTGGTGGCGCAAACCCAGCGTCAGCGGCCAACGTCATCAGCACGAAATGCGGATCCTCCAATGCCGTTCGTACCTGTAACACATGCATGAAACGACACACCCACATACAAACGAACGCACACACTTATCCAAAATACGTTCTGCAAGGGAACGTTACACATGAGCTATAGGTGAATTGAACAAACTAAATTGGCCTTAGTGTATGAGTGTGCATGTGAGAGTGTTTGTGTGTTACAGCTGGAATGGCACCTGCTGTGTAAAACATATGCTGGATAAGTTGATGGTTCATTCCGCTGTGGTGACCCCTGATAAATAAAGGGACTAAGCCGAAGGAAAATGAATGAATGAATGAAGTCTGACAAAAACTGATATGAAACAGAAATTTTTTCTACATACAAATATGGCAGACAGTGTTCTCACAGTGGCAGCTGTCTTTCAAAAAAATGACTGCTGTCATTACATTTGATCAATTTACACCATGACTTGAGCCTATAAAATAATGTCTAGTGTTCAGTTTAGCTATTAACTTACAACATCTAAGACAGAACCTTGTCCTTCTGTTCCAACAGCAACAACAAAAAAGGTAGTGTCAGTATTTGGCTCACTTTATACATTATTTCATATCTGAAAGTACTATGTCAACATTATTTTGACTCTAGACAAGAAGCCTGATTCGTCATTGTGTCTAACTTTAGACTGTTTTCTTGTGTGTCATATGCAGTGATTCATATAACACGACACTGTTTGGATTACAGCAGTTTATCGACATTCTATGTTGTGGCTCCATTTGTTGTGACATCCGTGAAGAGAAGGAATCAAAGATCCTTCAGAGAAAGACCACAAGAGACACCACTGGGTTGCCGTGCTGAGAAAGTGTGTGCGTGTCTAAATGCGGTTAGGGTGAAGTGTGGCCAAGTGCACTGAATCCAACAGACAGTGTGTGTGGAGTGTTTCTCCGTATGATATTGGATTATGGCTGTAATAATCCCAGACATCCACTGGGAAACATGCTGATAGCACAGATTGGGAATTTTTTTTTTCCGCTCCTCACAGCGGGACTGAGGAGAATAAGCCAAAGCTTGTCAGCATTCCAGACCCTGATTATCGGATTCGGTTACTGGATATGGTACCCAGATTCTGCTGCCAGTATCCCAAACCTGGATTTCTTGGAACCGGTCAGGTTTGCACTAAAGGCCCTGAATCAGGACCAGCGAGAGTTACTGCTATTGAATTTAGGATTATAATAAACGGTTTTGCAAAAACGAACATTCTGTCGTCATTTACACACCCTTACTGTTGCAGTTCCTTCAGTAACCTTATATCCACATTACATATTTTCTTTCTTTCTTTCTTTCTTTCTTTCTTTCTTTCTTTCTTTCTTTCTTTCTTTCATCCACCTCTTTCTTTTAATTAATGCTTTTATTTCAATTTTAAATGCTGATGTTGGTCACGACAGCACTTTCTGCTCAGTTTTTTATACGTTTACGTAATGTTTCAGATTTAAGACTTTGTTTACTGTTTTACGAAATGTTTTTGTGTCTATTGGAGAAACCTTTTCCACAAAAAAAAAAAAATCATTTGTGGGTTCAAATATGTTCAGAGAAAACGTTTTAAATGTCAGCTTCTTAATTTTGTATTAGGAAAAGCACAATGGCAGTATATGGTACCAGAAAACATAAGATTAAAAAGAATGTGAGTCACAATTTGTTTGCAGTTATTTTTAATTCTGTCAAATTAAGAATTCTTGTCGATTTAACTTTTTTTAAAGCTAAGATGATCTCCCTTCTTTTAACTTGATGTGGTGTTACGGCGTCCCTCTGTGTGAGGTTTATGAAAATTAGTTGGTTTTTGCTCCCATTTTGGTTTATTTTTCCTCCTTTCTTTTTTTTTTTTTTTTACTTTTTCTTGTGAGTCAATTGTTTAAATAATGTATTAATATTTTTTGAATAAAGTGTTGTAAAAAATCTAATTTTTTTTCTCCTTTCTTTCTTTCATTCTTTCTTTCTTTCTTTCTTTCTTTCTTTCTTTTTTTCTTTCTTTCTTTCTTTCTTTCTTTCTTTCTTTCTTTCCCACACCTGACTACAGAAGTTGGTGTAAGTTTTGTGGATTTGAAGAAATTATACAAAGTTTGTTTTTGAGATGTTCGGAACTTGAAATTCTTTTTACGTTGCTTAATGTTTGGTTTCAGGGTTGTGGTGAGAAGTTTTCCTATAAGGTTTTTATTGGTGGGATCAGATCTAAAGTGGTGAATAGGGCCAAAATGTGTTTATTAAGTTATTTATTTGGTACAGCAAAACTTGCAGTTTTGAAAGACAGGAAATACAAGAAGAAATTGGAATTTGGAGAATTAGAACTTGTTTTAATTTATGCAAAAGTTAATGTGTATGCTAAAAGAAAGGATATATATATATATATAATAATGCTGAACTTTTTTATGGTTTGTGGGTATTAGCATCCCTTCATCCATCCTTTCTTTTCAATTGATAATGGTCATTCTTACATCTATCTGGGGGGTGGATGTTCATATTTACCACTAAAAAGAAAAAAAGTGTTGCTCATTTGCATTGTTTGGTTGTATAGTACAACAAATATGTTGTACACGTTGTAAAAGAAATACACTATGGACCAGATCTACTAACAGAGGTAAATTGGCAAAAAGCCCATATATGATACGAGTTGAATGTTCTATGAGCATTCATTAGTGTTCTATGGAAATGTAAGAATAAGCAGAACTATTGACTAATGATATAGGTGAAAAATAATAACACAAATTTTTATTTATTTTATTTTTTTGACATCCACAAACTTAAGTAACCTGCATTGTGTGATTTAATTAAATAATCTTATCATTAATACTTGGTAAAACAGTGGCATCTGTCATCCTGTCCTGCATGATAAATTTTCTCTGCAATATAGTAAAGGTACTGTATAATCAAAACAGAGAATATGACAGATCTCACTTTGGCAAAATCTAATTTGCAAATATAATGGCTTCTTTGATTTCACGTGCAATAAAAAAATTGACACCAAAGGGACAAATGAGAGAATTCGAACTTGCGCTTGGCAGTTAATTATATTATTTCTGTTGCATTGTTTGCTCGTCAACACCTCATCACTCATCTTATAAACTAATGCTCAGAAATCACAGAAAAATGACAGCTCCAAAATTGCGTTTAGAAATGGCAGAGAGCTAGGTAAAATGAAAGTTGACTGCAATTATTTTAATTGTTTTATTGCATTGCTTTCAGTCATCAGGTCTGAATATTCATGTAAACTAAAGAAACATTACTTACTAATACAAATGCTTGCGATTGAACAAGACTAAAGGTTAAATAATTCTCCTAATTATTTAATGTGAACCGGCTCACTAATGCAACAGCTCATGATTATTCATATTACCAAAGGTTAAAAAATATTTTACTTGATTCAACAATGAATATGGAATTAATCTTACAATAATATAAAGCAACAAGTTTGCACGTTAATAGCAGATCAGGGGTTTCGGCATTTTATGACTGGATATAATCATTATAATCATGCCTCCTTGTATTCTAACAATGCTAAATGACCTCAAATCTGTAAAATTCATGGGTGTTGTTTTAATTATTAGTATTGTCACGTCTCTTTTAATTATTCGCAATCCCCAAAAGCAATTTCCTCTGTTCTCAAGCCCGGATAAAGTATACAGATAAGCCTGGATTTCACAAAACTGCAATGTCATGGAGAAAGTTGAGGAAAAAAAATGCTAAGAAAGATTTAGACGGCACCAAAGCACCTTGTGTGTAAACTGAGCCTTATAAAGTTCATTAATGGACAGGCAAAAAATATAGTCCCTGTTAACATCACCTCAGCTTTTACTAGTTTACTAGTGCGCTTGGTGTTCGGTTTCATGGTTTGGCAGTTTCAGCTGAATTTACAGATAATGAACATAAGAAAAAGTGAACGGCGCTCGGTTATATAGGGCACGTTATTACATTCTTAATGTCATGCAGTTATTTCTCCTTAGGTAGGAGTTTGGGTTTTATTGTTTTGCGTGTCTGGGTGGATTAAGAAAGTACAACATGTTTTGTAGTGAATATTCAGAGGCAGGCAGAGAAGGCACGATGCAAATGTACTCAAAATAAATTATGAATGTGTGAAAAACGGCTATATGGGAGCTATATCATTGAAGGAATGTAGGTTCATTATAAATTATGTTAAATTGACAATGCATTAGGTATAATACTGATTTTTCTTCAAAAAAAGTTTTATCTAAACTGAAAAAAAAGCCCAATGGAAGTGAATCTGTCGAGTTTAAGGGTCAGCAGCGAATAAAGACCCTAAACCGATGTTTTGAAAATAGTTTAAACTCATTCAAAGGTTTATTCAAGGACACTAATTACTAATTTCTAGGGCCAGACAGAATCTGCGGACATTTTTTGCTATATCTGCAGAAAAGTATTTTTAAAAATCTGCAGATTTATGCGAAATTATTTTGGGAGTATCGTAACTAAAAACTAAATATTTTACATAAAATAATAGCTTTTTAACTTTTAAAATCTATCTAAATCCAAAACAAACAAAGCAAGTCTATTATATAATGTATCTACTGAAAGAACGAAAACATAGAAAATATTACTTTACAACTGTATTGTAAATACATAGCATGAAATTTTTATATTAGATAATATTATTACTGAAATAAACTTAAACTAAATAAATATAAATTTACACACATTTACACAAGTAAAAAGACTCAATGATGGGCTAAAAACCAATAAAAATCCGCAGATTTCTGTGCGCACATATTCCCTGTCGGGCTATTTGCAGGCATTAGTTCTTTCTTTTGATAAATAGCAACTTTTCTTGTGCATTTCAAGCTTTGCAGTTCTTTTATATTCATAAATAGAATTTATAAATTCATAAATTAATCTAAAATAATACAGAGTCCTTGAACAAATATAATTTATTATATTAATTTTTTTTAGGAAATCAATTAAATAAAAGTTCCTTATAGGTTCAAAGTGGACACAAATGTCTATGCCCTTAAACATTTATAATATAATATTTCCCCTCTACTTCCATGCATGATTGATTTTTTTTTCACCAGCATCAGTTCATTTTCAGAAATTCTTAAATGCTGGTTGGTTTTCAAAATGTCTGTTTTATATGCAGCAGGGTACTCACTGTCAGTTTTGAAGCATTTCCAACAGAATAAAAAGCCTATTAACAAATGTTGCATCATTTTATAGTTAAATGGCCTTGGGTTTAAAACAGCAGTTTTAAAGGGTTTCAGAAAATAGAATTTTGTCCTTAAGGTCCTGAGTGAACTGTTATTTTAACAGTAAGTGAAGGTAAACTATTATAATTCCGACAAAAATACATGCTAGAGCCACAAATTATGTATTTGACATTAACTAATGTTCAAAAAATGTATATGGACAAAATAAAAAATATGCACATAAAGGGTTTAACTGGGTTTTTGTAGTGATCGACAAATCTGTATTGAGACTGGAATAGTTTTTTGTTTTGTTTTTTTACCCCCAACAAGAATGAAGGCCAATTAAAATCATTCTTTAAGATATGATCCCGTTGAGTGCTGGAACTCTGGAATGATTTAATCTGCTGTGTTAAAAAGATGTACATACTGCAAATGGCAGTTAAATGGTCCATATAAACAAGCATAAATAATAGATGGGACCTGTCCTGAGCTGCACTCAGCAGGAGGCCTGTATGACAATCCACACCGTCTGTGGCCATGAGTTTCAGTGCAACGGGACCATGTGCCATTGATCTTGACCCCCCGCACCTCCTCATCTTTTCTAACAGCACTCTGAGGGACTTAAGCAGATCCTCAAACTTTAATGTCTGCTAAAGCCAAAAAGAATGCTAATTTATGTGGCCTGCCACCAATTTCCTCCAATTTCCACCAATTTTTTTTTTCTTGTTTCTATGGTTCTCTGAAATTACAAATCTCTTTTCCCTACGGTCCTATTTAGATGTGCACTCTACAGCTGGGGACGATTACCCAAAGGAAACCGGAGAGGGGGAAGGGTGGCATTTTGGAGTCACTCAGGAAGTTTTGAAGGTGGCGATTGTGAGATAGAGGTTATGGAAGTGGGGAACAGCGAATCCCAGGGACACAGGGGGGCTCTCACCCTGCACGGACTGACTTGGGGTTCCCCGATCACCTCCAGAAGATAGAGCCACAGCACATCTGTGAAGATTAGCCAAAACAAGGAAGAAAGGAAAGGCGTCGGATGAAAGAGGGAAAAAAATGAAAAGAAAAAAGCTGATGCACCTCCTTCAGCCAGGGAGGAGGCAGCGGGTCATCTTTTAAACTTTGTCAGTTTCTATTGAATGGGTGTTTAAATATCATGTTCAACTAAATATATCTAATATAAAACTACAGGTAAAGTTTTATGTAAATATAACAACTTTTTTTTTTTTTTTGCAAATTAAATACAGTAAAAATGTAGTAAATAAATAATTTTTTGTTATTCATTTAATTTAATTTAATTTTAATTTTATTTTAGATTTTATTTATTTCATTTTACTTTATTTTATTTTATTTTTAGTTCTTGCTGCCGATAATTATCCATCCATCCCATGGGTTAACTTTATCACCAGTCTGTCCAATTAGAATATTAGAAAACAAGCAAAGCAATTAATTAATGACACCTTTTATGTGCCTGCGTGGGAAGTGCTGCAGGTGGTGCATTATGGGATGTCACTCTAATAAACATCAACCGAATGAACACTGCAACAGCTATTGCATTTATTGCATTTATCCAGAGCCCAGGATTCTTTTCTGTTTGAAGTGCCCCCTGCACCTTGAATAATTCACCGTCTGCTGTTACCTCTCCATCAATCCCTCCTTCAGTATATGCTCTGTCTATCGTGCGCCGCTCAGGGGAGGCGACACAAACGCAAGTCGCTCATCTCACAGTTTGTGTGAGCGTATAGTGTTAACACCATATTGGCAGCTCTTGTTTTCTCTAAGCTGTCTTTCTGGCTCTCTCCGGCGGCTAACGTTAACGCTCCTAGCTAGTCGACAGCTCCTCTGTCTCTTCACACAATCGGATCTTCTCGTCTCCCGAGCCGCAGCAACTAAATTAGCCCTGGGACGCCCACTGTATGCTCTCCCGCTAGCACAGATCAACCATCAATCACTCAACACCATTACTAACAGGTCAGCCCGAGCCATGTCCTCTACACACGCCATGCGAGAGACCGGAGCTATTAAAATGATTGATCTATCCATTCGCACACCTCTGCAGTGGCTTTCTCCTCATTTCAATAACAGCACATATGTTGCAGGTTATTGCATCTCGTGTATATTAAAAATGCAGCCGTTGTGTGGCGTGCACTTTAAATAAATGATACAATTGCACTTCAAAGCTACTTATTTCACGACTCTTAGAGTGCAAAATCGTGCTGCGAACTTTCACCCGTCAGGGTCGTCATCTCCCGGTTCAGAGGCCGACCTGTTAACCCAAACTAGCATCCTCCACCGGCCGGCATTTATCAAACAGATAATTAAAGCTCATGGAGAAGCTGGTTCCTGTAGACCTAAGAGAGGCCAGGGGTGATATCATTATCCCAGGAACAGAGCTGATGGTGCGGGGAGAAGCTTTGTGCGGTGGCTCCTCCTGGACCCAGTCATTAAAACAGCCTGCCTTCATTCATTATGGATGTGTTGTGTGCTTGCTTAGCTTTGTTCGCTGTAAAACCAGCAGGCCTCTGAAGAATCGAGAAGCAAGAGTGATGGGAGAAGAAGGTGTGCGGAGACAAGAAAGAGACAGACGGAGACAGAGACAGACAGGAGTGTCTGTGAAAGCAGGGGGAAGGTAGACGGGAAAGCTACTTTGAAAGCTTACTTTACCAAGCTACAGGGATAGTCATAATGTAAAGAAAGTTAAAACAAAACAGAGATGCAACAAGAATTGAAATTCTCAAAATCTCAGTCAGTGATAAATATTTTCATAGTTATATCCACATGAACACGTCTTGTAATATATTTTGATGCTAGTATAGAAGGGAAGACAGACACAGATTCTGCAAGCTTACTTGTTTAAGAGAAAGTGCTTTTCAACAGGAACTTATTTTTCTTTTCGATAAAACAGGTTTATTTTTAAAGTAACAGTGTCTTAGACAACATAGGGCTCTATTTTGACGATCCATGCGCAACACCCAGAGCGCAGGGCGCAAATGCATGAAGGACACGTCAGAATCCACTTTTGCTATTTTAAGTACGGAAAAAATCCACTTTGCGCCGTGGCGCTTAGTCTAACAGGGTTAAGCTTATTCTCCTAATGAGTTATAGGTGTGTTTTGAGAAAAAACCAATCAGAGTCTCATCTCCCATTCACTTTAAGAGCCAGCGACGCTCCAGGGACAGACTAGTCTTCATTGAGGCCATCTTCCAGCATAAACCACGGCGAATGAAGTTCTGCACAAGACTTTTGGCCAGCGAAGAAATTTAAATGGTCGTGCCCAACTGAGTCTGGTTCTCTCAAGGTTTTTTTTCTTCACTCCCATCAGGTGAAGTTTTTTTTCCCTCTCCGCTGTCGCCACTGCCTCGCATGGTTCAGGATTGGTAGAGCTACGCATCGATGAATTTGCTATTCAGTGTTTGAACTCTCAGTAATGATTAAATCACACTGAACTGAGCTAAACTGAACTGAACTGAACTTAAACACTAAAACCTGAACCACACTTTTCCAGTTACTATGACCATTTATGTGAAGCTGCTTTGACACAATCTACATTGTAAAAGCGCTATACAAATAAAGCTGAATTGAATTGAATTGAATTGAGTTGTGTTGCGCCATAGCGCATTTGCTATTTACATGACATACTTTGTAAGCGGAAAAACTGAAACCTTCACTAGAGAGAAAACAGTTAAACAAAGCATCAACAGCGCGCAAACGAGAAAATGAGCCTCCTCATTCTTTACTTTCACTTTCACTCTCGTGAATAGGGAAACTTGTTGTACGCACACACATCCATTAGCCTATAAATAATTAATGTTGTTTGTTAAGCTTAAAGATTTGTTTCAAAACTATTTCTAAATTCAGTTCTAATTTCCAGCAAACAAATAAATGAACAATAATAACGAAGTGTGTTCTATTCAAATACACATGCTATGCCCCATATGGTCTAAAACCTGACAGGTTGGCAAATCTAAGCTTGTTTTTAATGAATCAAATATAAATATGCATATAATAAACAATGCATATAATATACAACTAATGATAACATTATACAAAAGCAAATTGTTATGAATAAACTGAAAAAAAAAAAAACCTGAGATGAAGAAGGCATGAAAGTATGGTTTTTATATTTATGTAGGCTAGAAAATAATATGTCTTGTGATATTTCAATCCTTTAATTATTTTTCATTTGTAAAGATATTTGTGTATTGTTGTACATCCTGTGTGTAATAAGCAATGTGTAAGCGAGGCGCACAAATAATGCGCTGTGCGCTGGACTTTAGACCTGCTTTGATCTGGTCTATTGAACAGTCTATTTAAGTTCCTCTAAATAGCAACGCGCCAGCAATGCGCCTCAACACTCCTTTTTTAGACCAGAACACCTATGGGCGCACACATGACCGCAAATGCATTTGCTGTTTAAACAGCGTGGTGAAAGACGTCAAAATGACTCTTGTGCCGAGCTGAAACTAGCAAACAACAATCGTGTTGCTCATTGCGCTGGGTGTATGATAGGGCCCATAGACTCTAAAAGCAAAAGATTCTGAAAACCTAGCATATACATTTCTAAAATTTGTGAATTATGTACCCAGAAGTACATACAGTACGGCTCCATTTTGTCTTTAATTTTGTATTGTAGTATTGTAGATGTATTTCTGTGGTTAGTTATGCTTCTGAAAGGTGCAACACAATATATTGTGGTAGTACTTCAGCAATACACTCATTTGGAAATCATAGTTCACCGAGGAGCAAAAGTAGTAGTTGTGCTGCAGATGTATTAAAGAAGTACTTCAGTTGTATTGCAATAGTGGTATGGCAGTGTTACTGTAGTAGTACTTCAATTGAATTGCAGTAGTTGTACTGCTTTTGTACAGTAATACTATTCAAGTTGTATTGCATTACAGTAGTTGTAGTACATCAGTACCATTGCAGTAGTTGTACTGCATTATAGTAGTATTATCACTTTAGTAATATTGAAGTAGACGTAGAGCAGTTGTACTGTAGTATTACTGTAATAGTCCTTCAGGTGTATTGCAGTAGATGTACTGCAGTTTCTTGTATCGTAGTACTTCAGTTGTATTGCAGTAACACTGCAATATATTTAAATAATGCAATTTTTTGTGTCCAAAAAACTGCACTTTTTCAGAAATTAACTAAAACTGCAGTATTCCTTAAATAATAATAATAAAAAAAAATGCAGTAATTTTTTGAAAGAGTTTGCCATGTATGTTGGTGGACTTGAGATGCAGAGAGGAGTTGACTAGATGACTGGGTTCGAGTTCGGTAAAGAATGATTCCAGAAAGTGAGTACGACAAAAAACAGAAGCCAAGAAATTAAATAAACAAGCAAATAACAGGGTGTAAATGTACTGAAAAATGAAAACGTGGAAAAATCAGGCAAGGGCTTTTGTTTTTCTGAATTGCTTTTTAAACTGTCGGTTGGGTTTAGGGTGGTAGGTCAACCAAGTGGTTGGTCATGTCAATCTGAGCTTTTGAAAACATTATCGGTTGGGATTAAATAAAGGGAGGGGAAGTCAGTCGATCAGTCAGTCAGAAAATCAGTTGTCAGCTTCTGGTGAAGAGCAGGCAGGAATGGCACTCGTAAGAGAAATCTGAGATCTCAAAAAGCATACACAGCAGTATCTGATGGATTCGCAAGAACAAAAACTGCACAAAAAGAGTACTGCCTGGGACATATTTGGCACTCTCCAGAAAGGTATATAGCGGTACGTTTTCAAAATGAGCAGGGTTGGTCTTAGAACATCTATTACATGTCACAGTTTGGCTTGAAAAAATAAAGACATTTGAAGAGTTCAGAAGCAAACTAAATCAAAACAATTCTTTTAAAGTTAGCTTTTTTCCAGGCTCTTACGGTTCAGTAATTACACTTTCACTGGTCATAAGTTTGGGGTTAGGTTGTTTTTTTCATGTTTTATTTTTATAAAAAAAAAAAAAAAAAAAAATTCTGTTCATCAAGGCAGCACTATGTAAATGAATTGTTGAAATTGAATTACAAAAACTGTTAAAGTCTTAAATATTTATTGCCATTTTAAATAACTGCTTTGTTATCGTATGTAGTTTCAAGTGAAATTATTATTCCAGCCATTATTGCTTTTATTGCTATTACCATTAATAATAATAATAATAATAATAATAATAATAATAATGACGATGATAATAATAATAATAATAATAATAATAACAATAATAATAATAGTTAATAATATAATGATTTCTGAAAGATCATGTGACTGAAGACAGGAGTAATGAAGCTCACAGTAAAATATTTGAACATAAACACTGTTGGAGGCTGAGGAAAAACTGCCCAGTTTTGGAGAAAATGTGAGAAGGCATTTAGAGGCTTTTGCATCTGAGATCTTCATTTATAGCAAATGACCCTATCCTAAAGACCCACTGAATGGATACAAACTTAATGTGAGAAAGAATAATTTAAGACAAACTGACTCACTAGAATTAATTCAACACTAAATATTAAAGTGGGCATTTTAGGATGAGCCTGGCTTAAACTGAATAAGATTTTATTTGTGAAAGAGAGGGGAAATTAAGGATGAAAAGGCTAACTACCATGAATCAGATTTCAAACTAAAAACATTGAGGGATGAATTTTAGATGAACAGATTTCCCAGAATGTATTACTTTTTTAAAGAATCAACCAAGGGTGGAATACATTTTCCAATTTTATGGTAAAGCATTTAAAATGAGTCCATTGACTTGAATAAACTAGTTTTTAAACATTGAAAAAGTGAGGCATTTAAGAATAATTGATTCATATACGAAGAGTTCAGATGCAAAAACCTCTAAGTACCGTCTGAAGTTTCCTTCGAAAATGAGCATTTTCACAGACTCCAATGTTTATGTTGAGCTATTTCATTTTAAAAACCTTTAAAAAGTGAATTCTTTCCCATTAACCTGAAATTACTGAACCTACACACAAGAGCGTGATAAAAATTCTCATTTTTCAAAAAAAAAAATAATAATTCAACGGCTTTTAGAGGTTTTTGCATCTGAACTCTTTATACAGTATATAATTGATATATTAATCATTCATTCATTTTCCTTTGGCTTAGTCTCTGTTTCAGAGGTTGCCACAGTGGAATAAACTGCCAACTATTCCAGTATATGTTTGCCCTTCCAGCCACAACCCAATAGGAAAATATATTAATCCATTAATCAATTTTACAACATTGTTATTATTATTATTATTTAAATAATGGACAATTTAAGAATAACTTATTCAATATAGATTGATTCTGACATATATAGAAGTAATGAATCAGACGTTCAAAAATATAAAGACAAAGGTGTGCTTAGAATGAACCAGGCCTTTTGAATCTGACTTGTACAAAGAACTAAGTTTAAATTGAACCGATTTGCTTTACTCTAAAGGAAAACCTATTAAACTATTAAAACAGCTGAACTACAGCAAAAATATTGTTTCATAGCAGCACTGCTATTTTTAGGTAGCTATTCCCTAACTCAGGTTATCAACTTTGAAACTCCTTCTTCAGCTTCCAGGAAGGAATTATGAGCAGCTTTATTTACTGAAAAACTGTTTAGATGAGGTGTGAGAAGCACTCATGCCCCCAGTAAACAAGATCGATGGCCCAATCAAAGCAAATTATGGGGCTTCTGGGAGGAAGAACGCTCACACATAACCACTTCCAGCCTCAACCCTCCAAATCCCACCCTTTTATTAATAACAACAGAGAGCTGATCTTAGGTCAGCTATACAGCCTGTAATAGCCTCATAACATCGGTGCAATGCTCAGAATGCTCCCCCACTGAAATGAGATAGAGGCCTTATTACATTAGTTCCTGTCGTGTGGGGACTAACACGTGTCCGCTGGTTAAATTTGCTGTGGTGGCAGAGGCATGAAGCTTTAATGGGGATGTGGTGTTGTTCTGCAGATGCACCAAAGTGCTGTTGTTTTTCCATGACAATCAGTTATCTGTAAACGCAGCCCAATTTCATTTGGTGATTTTAATGGGCTGCAATGACACAGGCGCTCGCTAAAGACAAAGGGAAAGGCTGTGAAACAATATACACACATGCTCTCTCTCTCCTCCTTCTCTCACAGTAATGAAATCAGATCTCCTGCGCACTTCAACTGTTTTGAAAATGACTCCATAGAGGACAACACAAACGTTTCCGCGAGTTGCGTGAAATCAGAGATAGATGGAATCACTTAGTGGCGGCATTCACAATTCGCCACTTTAGAGGGAAGATAAATAGTCTGTGTGCTGTGGGATCTGTCCACCTTAGCTAAATTCCCCCGCTCTTGTTTCTCCTCGGCTCTGTTCTGCTGATGTATGCAGAACACAACAAACTCCACATGAAAAGGGAGAAAAATCGAGGCTAATTTACATTAAAAGATGACAGTTTTAACGGCAAATGAACATGCGAGACTGCCGATAATGTCTCGTGCTAATGAACCGACTCAGCATTTTCTTTTCCTTTTTGGGGTGCCTTGACTGGCAATTACCAACACACACACACACCACTTTCCTCTCTCTCGCTTTCCCACATTCTGTCCCCCCAGAGGAAGTTGTTTTCCTCCCGCTAGTCCAATTTGTTCCTCTGACTTTTGAACTTTGGCTGGGAGGAGACAATTTATCAAATCATAAGCGTAGCAAAATTTTAATGAAGTAAAGGTGCTGTGAGCAATTTGAACTGATTTGCTAACTTGCGCTAGATTTGAACTATAGGCCATCCTTCAATCACTTCTCTTCTCAACCCACACTGTAAATAAACAACAACAAAAAAAATGTCAACAGGGGCATGCTAGGACAAGGGGATTATCCAAATGTCATTCTTTTTATTTTACATACATTTTTTTTTTTTTTTTTGGCTTCTAATGAAAACAAGACAATCAAGGTCATACTGTTATTGTGTCAACTTTAATTTTTGGAGTGATGTGGTTTTAGTTTACATTATACATTATAAATCCAACACCTGTGCATTTTCATAAGCTATTACATTTTGATGTTTGCCCCACATAACCAGTGTTTGGCACATTCCTTTAAAATAATGTTTAGTTAGAGTTACTTCTCACAAATAGTAACTGAGTTAGTAACTCAGTTACATAAAAGTAACTACACTGTAAAAAAAAAAAAAAAAATTATTTTAATTTTTTTTTTCCTGGCAGCTATAGGGTGCCACGACTCAGGACACTGTTCATATTTATGCTGCACCACAGAGCGCCATCTGAATAGTTTCATTTTAAATAAAATACGAATGTGCGCGTCTGCTGTTTGATACTATCAATGGTCATGTGCGCGCCGTGTCACAACATCTCTAAATATTTCATTCTAAACAGCTTTGAGGGATACAGATGTCAGGCGTTTGTTCTTGTTGCTTATAGAAGGCAAAGCGCGCAGTACGGCGCATCCGCTGAACGACTCACTTCCTCAACATGCATGATCGCATTCATCTAATTTTCTTAAACAAAGCATTTTAAAGTATGGCTATATTTTTATAAGCAAGGATTCTGGCACTTCAACATGCAGCAGATGTTTTACAAAAGTAGTGTGTAAAGAGGGAAACACGTCTAACTTATGAAATGTGAGGGCTCATGGAATCAACTTTAAGATGAGGAATGGACTATATTTGACAGCTTGTGACATTGTGGCACTTTCAGTGAGAGTGTTTACATAAACACCAATACTCTGATTTTAATATAATTATGACAATACTCTGATCAAGAGTTTACCACATAAACAGTGATTTTTGATTATCTTAAAGGACCACAGACACAAACTGCAGAGGAAACATTTATAGGCTGGTGACGCTATGACTTTACTGGATCTATGTGCCATAACATGTAGCAGGGAATCATGAATGTAACATTCAAAAAGCAGCTCATGTAAACACCTGATTCATATTATGGTCTCATTCAGGTTAAGGCAAATCATTAGATCACAGATGTCTATGTAAAAATAGTCACAAGCCCCAAACCCAGAAAAAAGGTGTTCCCTCATTTTGATGACAGCCTTTCCACAGGTTAGTAGTAAGCTAATGTAATGTTAATAGCATAATGCAAATCTTGCATTTATGCTAAAAAACAAATGATCAAAAGAAATATATTAATGCAATTCAAATATATAAAATATGAATTGATGTTTACTTTAAACTTATTATAAATAAATATTTATATTGCTTACTTATAATGATTAAAATATATATTTATATTTTTTCAAATAATTTTGTGGCTAGAAAGTTCAGGCACCGGTATCGAAATAACCCTAAACGATACCCAACCAAAGTTAAAATACAGACATTTACCATAGAATAAAAGACTTTAAATTACAGAAATTTCCTTAAGTTTAAATTTCCGGTTAATTTCTGTAATTTAACGTCTGTTATTTTACAGTTAATGTCTGTAATTTACCACCTATAGCTGCCGAAAAAAAAGTAAAATAACAGAAGTAACTATTGCATCACTTTAAAGAGGTGGTCCACTACAATATTATATTTTAACTTTAGTAATGTGTAATGTAGCTGTGTGAACATAAACAACATCTCTAAATGTAAGACACTTAAAGTTCAATGCAAAGGGAAACAATGGATGTTACAGAGTTAGTTTAGCAAAGCCTACAGCGAACAAAGTTTGGGGACAACAAAAAAATACATCAGGGCTAGTGACAAATGACTATAAAATAAATCTAAAACATTGTACACTAATCTACACAACTATCTACAACATTTAAATGTTGTTGTGGGACAATGTGAGAGACAAATTCATCATACCATTATAAATATTTTCATTACTATAGTTGTCACGTTCGATGGAGGGGGAAAAGGAGCGAGGACTCAATTGCAAACCAAACTGAGGGTTTATTAAAAAATAAAAATAAAACAAAAAGGCAAAAAAAACTACCCCCAGGGAAAAAAACATTAACAAAAACTTGACTGGGCTGGCAGGAAAAAGCAGGGCTGGACCCAAGTGCGGTCATGACGACCCTTATGCAGAGACACAATGACAAAAAAGCAATGCTCGACTCAAGAAAGCTCAAGTCGAGCACAACACACAAGACATGACAGGACTAGTGTCTGGACTCTGCAATTAAAACAAGAATTAACAAGACCAGAGTGAGAATCCTGACAATAGTAGCACAATAAAACACAATAGATGTGTTTATATTTCACAGACCACAACTCTTGACTTGAGGTACTTCATTAGATTAGTATTACCTGTCACTGACACAGACTCTTTTTTTCCTGAGCATAAGTTGCATGATACATATTTTTTTGGGCCTTTCACTTCAATGAGAGAAAAGTAGGGCTTGTATTTCCAGTTTGCAAAAGCTAAACTTTTGAACTTGTTAGATTGCCCATCATTCTGACTCCTGGTCGTTGGTGTGTGAGTGACTGTATGTGAATGCCTGAACTACTATGCCTTTGATTAGTAAATGAGGGAAATAGACTCAAACTAAGCCAATCCTCACATTCTTAGTTACACACACACACACACACACACACACACACACACACACACACACACACACACACACACCCTGGCCCAGAGAAAGAAAGGTCTTACGGGTAAAAGAGATGCTGCTCTGCTTGCTTGAAAACTGCTTCAGTTTTTTCAATTATAGTAACGAGCATGTTATTGTGTCAGTAACAGTAACGGCGTTATAATTGGAAAAAACACAACAAAACACTACTTATATCTTAGTTACCATATATCAGTTGTTTTAATATTTTAGTTTAAGACATTTGTCATATTTTGTGGCTGGCTGAAGTGCAGGTGAGGAATGACCAACATTGCATTACTTTCTCCAGCATCTTCCATGACTTAAACAGATTGTTGAAGCTTGTTTGTTAAAACAATGTCGAGAAGGTCAGGATATTTGTCTGCTATGTCAAATGTTATAAAAAAAAATCCTGTGTTCCTCAAGGGAATGATCCTCTTACTAATGGAAGAGCAAACAAAATACTGGCAGATCCATTCTTAATCTTGTCTAGGTCCAGTATTTAGTCACGGCTTTGCAGAAAAAAAGATGAAGATGGGATCTACCAAACAAAATATACTGTGGACAAAGAGAATTAAAGATAAATCACAAAAGAAAATGGCTAAAACAAAATTGAACAATGAACAGAAGCAAACTGATATATTTCTTGGGTGCAAATGGGCAACTAAATAATTCACAGGTGCTTAACATTTTTTGTAACCATAGAAACTAATGAACATGAACAGAGTAAAGGAAACATAAGGATAAATATAAATATAATGATAAGTATCATTGTGTTTACACAGATGAATGATAATGACGTTTATTTTAAGATGATGCTTTTAATTCAGCGTTTTCTCTTGTAACTAGCAGGTGTCCTCAGTGCTTTATTAATACATCTGAATAGTATTGTTGAGCTTGTGACGTGTAATCAATCTAATCAAACAGTAAATTTAACAATCAAAGTCAGTTCCCCAGCATTTTCAAAGAAGGCAACAGAAAGACATTGAAACAAGCATTGGATTTCGGTGGTGCTTTTATTTTTAAACATCAAATAACCAGCATGACTTTCATAACTTCCATCTATTTTTATCATTATTCCCTATGGCATAACCAGTTGTTTCCAGAGTTGTTTCTTGACAGTCGTCTGTATCTTTAAATTCTGTTTTATCGTTTGCTAGCAGGGAAAAGTCATTCAGAAAGTGATCCCAATGATATTATTCCTCTATATCTTTATTGTTGTAGTTGTACTGGAACTATGTCTTTATCGTTATCTTTATAGTTATCGTGCTTGATATGAACAAAAGTTGTGAAGTGTGCTTTCCATCTCAGATGTAGAAAACGTAGTCCATGCTTTTATGACTTCAAGGCTGGATTACTGTAATGCTCTGTCTCCTCTATTAACAAACTTCAGCTAGAACAAAATGCAGCTGCCAGAGTTCTTACCAGGTCTAGAAAACATGATCATATCACCCCAATTTTGTCCTTCTTACACTGGCTGCCTGTTAAGTTTCGTATTGAATTTAAAATATTGCTTGGTACCTATAAAGCTTTAAATAATCAAGCTCCTGTTAATCTAACCAACCTTCCGTCTCGCTACAATCCAACTCGCTCTTTAAGATCTCAAAATCCAGGGCTTCTGGTAGTACCTAGAATAGCAAAGTCGAGTAAAGAAGGTCGAGCCTTCTCATTTATGACTCCTAAACTCTGGAATAGCCTTCCTGATAATGTCCTAGGCTCAGACCCACACTTCCTATTTCAAACTAGATTAAAGACCTATCTTTTTAGTAAAGCATACACTCAGTGCATCACTTAGCTGTATGATACATGAGTGTGCTTCACACTGGTTACTGCATCGCGTTTATATACACTATGAACAGCAGCTACGCTAATTTTTTTTTATTCTCTATTTTTATCTGGGGATTCTCATCCTGAGGCCCTCATACTATGCAGCGCTACTGATTCAATCCAAGACCAGCGACGAGATGATCCCAAGGTTTCCATATCCTGGACCAGGCCGTATCCTGAGCAGCTACTGTGGTGGTCATGGAGGAGTGGAGCACATGAGACTGATTACTGTGGCGCTCCAGGGACAGACGAGTCTTCGCTGAGGTCCAGCTTCCAGCCTCCGGCGCCTAGACTGCAGCTCTGCACAAGACGTTTGGCCAGTGGAGAAATGGAAATGGTCATGCCCAACTGAGCCTGGTTTCTCTCGAGGTTTTTTTAATTCTTCACTTTCGCCAATTGGTGAAATTTTTTCCTAGCCGCTGTCGCCACTGGATCGATGGATTTGTTCTTTAGTGTTTGGACTCTCAGTAGTGATGATTAAACCACACTGAATTGAGCTACACTGAACTGAACTTAAACACTAAAAACTGAACTGACACTGTTTCAATATACTATGATCTTTTATGCACTATACCAATAAAGGTGAAGTGAATTGAATTGAACAGGGCTTAAACTTACAAGATAAAAAGAACTGTTATACCCTGAAACTACTTTAATTGCATGCTTCTTAAAGAAAAAAAAAAGACAAACAAACAATTTCAGTACTCACTAATTAACTTTCAGGACTGAACTGGTTACTGGAAACAGTCTTTATACCTAATAGACTAATACATCTCAAGAAAAAGTTGTGATTCGCAGTCTTTGGTCATTTCAGATGTAAATGGCAAACACCCAAACAAAACGATCTACAAAATTTGTCAAAATATTGACAAATAGCTGTTCCACAGGCCAATGATTATCTTGCACATTTGCTTAGACTTCTCCATATGTTCATACAGGCTGATCAAAGATGGAATAGTAACAGTTTCTAAATGATTATAAACTTAGCAACCTCAATTAACCCCTCGATGAGTCTTCAGCTTCATTATCTCCCCTGTGAAATCGTTTCATCTCGTCTGGCCAAAAGTTTTGACAGCTCAGTTTGAAAGAAGCAGGATTACAGATATCAGATTCCCGCTGATTGGAGGGGGATTTCCTGTTTGCAGATCTGAGTCATTTACTGAAGCATTTCTCATCCTGTCCTCACAGTGCTCTAGCAGGAGATAAAAAGTCCACACCCTGGTGTTTCTCTGTCTAACTGCTGTCTCTTGAGTCAGGATAAAAGCTCTCATGCTTTACCTTTGGCTGGGACTTTGTGCATGACAGTTTGATGTTAAAAAATGTGATACATAATAATGTGAAATTAATTACGTTGCTACAAAAAATAAAAACAACTATTTTACAATTTCTAAACAAGATGGTTATCATAAAGTATGCTAAACATCTTAAATGCCATCATTTTATTTTACTGATTGAATGTTTGTCATAATCACATTATCTAATCCTTGCCGATCGCTAGTATACATGTGAATCTGAAGAACTACACACACACACCACACTAAAAAAACTACATATCCAGTCACGCAACGCTCATATACACATGTACCAGGTTCCATTGATTACACACACACAGCAGGAGGATTGTTATGAACTGATTTCAAGGACTATTTAAGCAGCACACACACTCGCATCAGTGCTGAGTCTTGTTTTTCTGTTTGTGAACATTACGATGCATTTTCCTTGCCTTGCTAGACCCTTGCTTTGTTGTATTGTTTATTCCTGTCTGCTGCCCGCCTTTTGACCAGTTGCTTCTTTACTCACTGCGACTCTGGATTTTCTGTACATATCTGTGTGCCCCTGGGTTGACCTTTGCTTGCCAGACCATCGTAATAAACACTGCATTTGGATCCACACTCTTTTGTCAGCGTCCCTTTACATTACAATGTTTAATATTTTATATTGTTTAGTTTTTTTTTTTAATTTGTTATATTTTTTAATTTAACATTGTTATATTTAAATTAGCAGTGGCTCTATGGTTACCGCTGTCACCTTACAGCAAGAAGGTCGCTGGTTCGAGCCTCGGCTAGGTCAGTTGGCCTTTCAGTGTGGAGTTTGCATGTTCTCCCCGTGTTGTCACAGGTTTCCTCTGGGTGCTCCGGTTTCCACAGTCCAAAGAAATATGCTATAGGTGAATTGGTAAGCTAAATTGGCCGTAGTGTATGTGTGGGAATGAGAGTGTATGGATGTTTCCCAGTGATGGGTTGCAGCTGAAAGGGCGCCTGCTGTGTAAAACATATGCTGGACAAGCATAAACTTCATTCTGGTGTGGTGACCCCAGATTAATAAAAGGACTAAGCCGAAAAAGAAAATAAATGAATATTTAAATTATATGTAATGCAATTTAATATTGCATATTATTATGTAATGACATTACTATGTCATTTAAAATCATAAGCATTTAATATTTTATAATAATACAATAAATAAACACATCGAATGAATTAAATCATGTTTTAGAATAAAAATACAATTATACATAATTAATTGAATTTCAACTATATTTGGTGTAAATAAAAAAGTGACCATTTCTGAACCATAAAACATAAAAAAAAAAAAAAAAACTAAGGGGCCATTCACATTTTGCATTTAAAAAAGCGTTGAAAGCCATTTCACCATTTTCTGTGCGCTTTGTGCTCATTTGTTGTTAGTCATTGCGAGGTGACCCATCAACTATTTTCTCAGAGGATGACAAACTGACAAAACAATCCTGCAGCTCTGATACAAGTTTTATTTATGGAGAAAATTAAAAAGCACTGCTATGTTTGGGTGTTCTGTGTTTGTCTGTGGTATTTAGTCTACCAGACTGTGTGTATTCCATACAAAGTAAGAAGCTGATTGGTCAATTCTCATCTTGTGACTCGCAGTGCAGCATTCTAAAAAATTGAGATGTTTTCAACTTGGTGTCTCGTGTCTCGCTACGTGGGCATCGCTCCCAATATGCATGCACTACCTGCCCACCCTATTGAGTATAACAAACTTGCGCAGAAAAGATGGAATTAGTTAAATGGTCCCTAATCACCCTCCTCTTGTTTTTTTTCTTGTAATACTGGATGTTCTTCTTCTTCTTCCTCTTCTTTTTCTTCTTCTTAATATTATTATTCATTTATTCATTTTCTTTTGGCTTGGTCCCTTTATTCATCAGGGGTCGCCACAGTGGAATAAACCGCCAACTTATCCAACATGTTTCATAGAGTAGATGCCCATGAAGCCGCAACCCAGTACTAGGAAACATCCATGCATACTCGTTCACACACATACACTACGACGCAGGTGAGACAAAAACAGAAGTAAAAAAATAAATAAAAAAACAATTGAATAACAGGGGGCTTCTCTCTTTCTGGCATTTTTTTCAATACTGCCGTTGAGTTTAGGGAGGGGAGTGGGGGGGTCGGTTGATTGGTCAGTCAGTCAGTAAGTTAGTCAACACCAACATGTGGCCTTCTTGCTGTGAGGCGACAGCACTACTGCGCCACCGTGTCGCAACCTTTATTATTATTATTACCATGAATAAATATTAATGGTTTACTTATGTGTCAATTATAATAATATATTATATTATGTGTCCTTGAAAATAAACCCATGACATTAAATGGTATATAATATTTAAATTAAAATCTGAAATTATATGACAGAGAGAAAGAGAGGGATCGGTTTGTTTAAGTGCATTTCAAAAACAAATAGTGTAGAGATCTTTTTTTTTGTCAGCATTTGAAATAATCCACGCAGAGTAACAGATTGCTGCAGACAGAAGTCACTGCTCTTTCTCTCTCTCTCTTCTGTATCTACAAACCAATGATTGGTCCTCAGGGTACGGATGGAGTGGAACTCATCCCAGCGGCACACTGACCTGATTATCACTGTCACATCTCTGAGTCAGAGTCTGTCTGTCCCCAGATCTGTCACTTGCTAATCCTGAAGCACAGGAATACCTTTTATCAGTTTCACTTTTTGGTGTCTTGTACTTGCAGTACAAGCTATTTATACACACTACATCCGTAAGAGAGATGAACTGAGACCAAATCAAGACATGGAGAGTTCATCAGTGAAGACGGCGACAGAAATCTGCCAAAAACAAGCCCATCGCCTCCATTCTCAACGAGGTCAGGCTCACGCTGTCAGCAGCCCCATCATCTCACAAACATCCCTTTGAAAAATCGTTGCGCTGATTTTTCTATTTACGAGCTGGCTGAGGAACAACGTTTATCCCATAATTACGCCACTGTCGCTGACAATTTCCATACAAATCATGAGGAAAAAATTGAAAACGGACCCAGAAGTCTGTAAGGCAACATTCCCACTCTTGCCAAACATCTCCTTCATTGCTTTTCAATAAAGCAGCAGGGGAGGATGTCCAGAGAGAAAGAGGCAGAAATGTCTTTCAATGTTAACAGGAGACACGCTGAAGTATTTGGATGTTTTAAATGACCCGGCTAATGAGGAAAATCAGCCATCTCTTGGCAGCTGAAGACCATGTGGTTTGCATATAATGATACAGTGGGTAGCTTTTTATTGATTGCACATTACAAACACATGTAAATCCTTATTTACATCCAGAAAGACGTGCTTTAACTATAAAATGCAGAATTTGACTTCCATATGCTCTTTCCCAGAAATTACTCAAATCTATTGCCTGCAATAATGTTTTCAGTAGTTTTTAGATGGATGGAATGATGCATGGATTGATAAATGGATTGATGAATGAATAGATGATGGATGGATGGATGGATGGATGGATGGATGGATGGATGGATGGATGGATGGATGGATGGATGGATGGATGGATGGATGGACGGACGGACGGATGGATGGATGGACGGATGGACGGATGGACGGATGGACGGATGGATGGATGAATGGACAGAATGACAGACAGACAAATATAGATAGATAGATAGATAGATAGATAGATAGATAGATAGATAGATAGATAGATAGATAGATAGATAGATAGATAGATAGATAGATAGATAGATAGATAGATAGATAGATAGATAGATAGATAGATAGATTAGATGAAAACCCACATGAATACATTGCTTTTTTTACACAATAATGTACTCAAAAGCCTGTTTTTAATCCTAATATATTCAGGGTCTCCAACTGCTCCTTCGCATTCCTGCTTTTATTCAATTACATGTCTCTCATATGTGTTTTTATCACTCCTCCCTTCTCACTGCTTTCTGTTTTTTCTCACTCCTCCTCCATCCATCCTAACTGGGTTCATTCCTGTCAAGCTGATTCCTATCTGTATCATATCCAATTCTTTTTGTCCCATTCCTCCATAATCCATACATTCCAGCACTGATATAGAGGATGCGGTAGACAGAGACATATTATATAAATGCTGCTGTGCTTCAGAATCATGCAGGTTGATTATTTGTAAACCGATTGCAACACAATATAACAGAGACAAACATAATATTATCAAGGTTTTGACATAAAAAAAAAATCATAATTTAGATGTATTCTACTATTTTCGGTGCTGTTTGACCCTCATCGGAATGCTGTCTTTGAATACACGTGCTGATTTTAGATTCAGAATAAAATGCCCACTTCTCTGCTTGGCTGACAGTTTTGAATAGTAATAATAATAATAATAATAATAATAATAATAATAATAATTCCTTAAATTTATATAGCGCTTTTCTGGGCACTCAAAGCGCTTTACACAATGGGGGGGAACTCCTCATCCACCACCAGTGTGCAGCATCCACCTGGATGACGCGACGGCAGCCATTTTGCGCCAGACCGCACACTACACACCAGCTGATTGGTGAAGAGGAGACAGTGATGCAGCCAATTGAATATGGGGATGGTTAGGAGGCCATGATGGACAGAGGCCAGTGGGCAGATTTGGCCAGGATGCCGGGATTAAACCCCTACTCTTTTCGAAGAACATCCTGGGATTTTTAACGACCACAGAGAGTCGGGACCTTGGTTTAACGTCTCATTCGAAAGACGGCACTCACTGAGCAGTATAGCGTCCCCGTCACTATACTGGGGCATTAGGACCCACACAGACCACAGGTTGGGCGCCCCCTGCTGGCCCAAAAAATCTAATTAAAATTAAAGTCTCTTTAATGCAAGTTGATTCACTCGGTAGCCATCTTTAAAACACCTCTCAGGCAGTATGCTTGGGCTTTCTGTTTAAATGGGGACACATCAAAGTCTCCAAAACTGCTTGCCAAGCTTTTGATTACATTACATATTAGGAATCACCAATAAAATTAAACAACAACAGTCCACTTAGTTTTATTTCTGAACATCTAAATCACACAAAATCTGCAGAAACTCAAGTCTGGTCCGAGCCCCTCCCCCAAAGTATCATCAGTCTATAGTGATCGATGACTGGCTTCTGTACTAGAAGGCGGGCTTTATTCGTCATATAGCGATCGATGATTGGCTCCTGTACTAAAAGGCAGGCTTCATGACCTGTTTAATCTGTAGGTTTACATCTACAAGGTCATTTCTGCACAAGGAACAAAACATTAAAAATGTTCTGTTGTTGATTCACCATCATGTCTTTGAGGTGTTGTGGTTGAATAACTGCATTATTATTTTTAATTGTGCCAACGAATGATGATAAAGTGTTACATATTTGTCCAAAATTTTATTTATGCTGGACTACCTCAGCAAAGACAATTAGTCCAGTGCTCTGTTAATGTGTGTTCTGACTTTCCAATACAATTATGTCCCTTCACATTTTTAGAATATTTTCAGTTTTACTTTATGAATGTGCTTGTTAATATACTGTTTGGATATTAAATAAAAATTTACCACTGTCTAAACCATACCTGTCAATATTGGGATGTGAAAATAAGGGATATGCCCGCCATTATTCCGCCATTAATCTGTTTTTAGGGTTGCATTGGAGGGGCGACGGCACCTGCAATGAAAAGGAAGGGAATAGTGCTGTTTTTTTTAAATATTTATTTCAAAGTGTTTTCATGCCCAAATAAAACAAAAGCAGAGAACAGGCTAACATTTAAGGTGTGTCCGCTGGTGGTTTGGTGGTATAGGTTGCGTATAGGGAGGATCTGCTGTCTAATGTTTATAGCCACCCTTCATAGAAAGATTAAAAATATGGGAGAAATATGGGAAAATACCTTTACGGGATGATTATGGGATAGAACTGTAAAATACGGTAGAATATCAGGAAAAGCAGGAGGGTTGACAGGTGTGCTCTAAACTATGACTTGATTAAATTCTAAAAAAAAATGCTCACCATCAGCATGATTCATAAAAACTCATCATATGATCTGCTTAATCACATTTTCTATAAAAAGAATTGGTGTGATAGTGTAATCACAATGCTAGGCACATCAGCACAAAGCAGGTAATGAGTTAATAAACTTTACTTACTTTACATAAATGTATCCACAAACCATTCAGAAACACTATGTGGCATCTGAAAGTTGTATCCTATAGCTTTCCATCACTTCTTGACTCTGGTTTGAATATGAAAGGCTTTAATCTACATTTGCTTATTTCTGATATTTCGGCTGCATTAAATTAGCCTGTTTTGTTGTTTCTAGAATATTGAGTAAAGACTTTGCCCTCTTTTGGAAAGCTTATTTGCATTTAAAGGGAAACACACAAAATCCTTATGTTTCCACTTGCTTTCAACTAGGGGCAAATTTAAGAAGCTATAATAAAGTTTCTGTGCAAGATTGACCACCAATTTATTTTACATCTCATGAAAAGGGTCATTAAATTCTCCTTTAACAAATATGTGACCTCTAAATGAGTTCTGGTATTAACATTATGCAAATAAATTAACCAGTCAAAATCAGAGTCTGTGTAGAAGTCCTAAAGGTACAATAGCAAAGTCTAAAGTTCAAAGGAAGGGAGGAAAATGGCAAAAATCTAAATTATGACTGTTTTTGCTGGCAAGACACCTTGACAAGTAGACCTAAAGGAGAAATTGAAAATGATATGACCCCTAAAATCAAAGACTTGTATTGTGTAGTTGGTAAAAAGGTCATGGAGGATATGCGAGACTGCGAGGTGTAGGGGAACGTGGGTGAAATGAATGTGGCGCCTTCATTAACCACATTAAACTTTGCTCTCCCTTTGTGTTAGTGCTTTTTGCATAACTGTCACAGCATGGTGACAAGATAGCTTGAACTATGAAGAAAAGAAACCTAGCAGATGGCTCACATTAACACAACAGCTCTATGGTGGATGAATATTATGTGATAGATATGATATCCAACGGAGAGCTGGCGTACATGAAAGATAATAGCATTGTGCAAATAAATTATGCGGGTGGAAAGTCAATAAAAAAAATAGAGGCAGTTAGCATGTGTTTAAACAAACATGAAAGGATAAGACTTATGGTTTAAATTGAACAGGCCAAGCTATAACATCATATGTGCATCACATTTAAACACTGATAAAGTGTCTGTAAAGAAACTTCAACTGAAGCATGTTAAAATAAGTAATAATAATTCGATAATATTAGAGGAGATCATTTAAATGTTTAACATTGCACATTTTTAATGAAAATACATTCATTTGTAAAACTATTCATCTTTATACCTATTTGTCAAGGTATTCAGGAAATTCCTTGATTTTTAACCCTCTACCACATGGTGTTGCCATATGGTAACATGATATTTGTGTTCATTTCACTGCCACTGTTTCTTTAAGACCAACGTTCTTTTTTTGTTGGAAAGAAAAGACCCTAGTGCAGCCAGTGATGTGCTTTGGTTAAGTCACATGACATGCAGTGTTTTTCTGTGGTTTGATTTCTAACAGACTGGCGCTTATTGTGAGTAGTTTCTAAATGTAAATGAAAACGACTAAATAAAAACAAAGGATCAACTTATGTCAGATCCACACAAAAAATCTGAGACATCACCTTCAGTAAGTTATGATGACATACAGTATTCACAACTCAAAAAAGTTTTATCAAATTAGTATTTTGTAAATCGATCAAATGTATGTGTTGCCAAACGGCAAAACTGCAATAATGGAATGTGCAATATTGTAATAGGTTAGATAGCAAGCGAGGTCACCTGTTATCTTTCAAGTTGTAACAATATCAACATGAATGGTATTAACAGAATTTTGATTAGTCATGTGTTTATAGCATTTATATTATGAATAAATACAGGGAACAATACACTGATAAGAGCGGTGATGGAGACAGTTCAGCTCAGCGGCAGATAAGACATACATGCTATAGTATAGAGTATAATTGTTAGCTGGTAGCTACATTATTCTGATCCATCTAGATATTCTAGACTTGTTCTTTATTTGTTATAATATTTACTGGAGGAAATATTTATACCTACTGTGTGTTGTCTACATGATAATACAATATTATGATTGTTTCAACAATATTCAGCAAAAAGAATGGAATAATAAGAGCTGTTGGAGTAACAGTTGGTGGAAAGTATGATCAGTTGAAGTCAGAATTATTATTAATTATTGGAATTATTACTAGAGCAAGGACATTTTCACAGTATGTCTGATTATATTTTTTATTCTAGAGAAAGTCTTATTTGTTTTATTTTGGCTAAAATAAAAGCAGTTTTTAATATTTTAATAAACATTTTAAGATCAAAATTATTAGCCTTTTTAAGCTATATTTTTTATAAATAGTCTACAGAACAAACCATCATAATACAATTACTTTTCTAAATCCCCTAACCCGCCTAGTTGACCTAATTAACCTAGTTAAGCATTTAAAGGTCACTTTAAGCTGTATAGAAGTGTCTTGAAAAATATCTAGAAAAATATTATTTACTATCATCATGGCAAAGATAAAATAAATTAGTTATTAGAGATAAGTTATTAAACTATTATGTTTAGAAATATGTAAAAAATCTTAGATTTTAGAGAAATCTGCTCTCCGTTAAACAGATACTGGGGAAATAAAATAAACAGGAGACTTAATAATTCAGGGGGGCTATTAATTCTGACTTCAACTGTAAAATATGTAATTTATAAGTTCTGTGTTAAAGCTTCTAACACTGCAAAACAAATTAAATCAAAACAAATAAAATTTAGAATTTAATTAAATGTATTACTGAGAAACAAGTATTCATTCAATCATTAATTCTTGCTTGTTTGTTTTGTGCTTAGATACTGTACATGAACAAACATTTTTGCTATTTAAATGCATGCAACCAGTTTTGTAATCTCTAAATTGGTGCAGCACTTCTTTTTTTAGTAAATCAAAATAAACATAGCAATGATGAGCATGAGTGAATCCTTTCAAAACGATCAATAAATTGACGGCCTTATTATGCATGTTTGAGCCTGTGTTTATGATCATATTTGATTTACAGTGTGTTTACTTATCCCATCTGTTACAATGTTCCATTCCAGCAAATTTCAATGACACGTTTTTGTCCTAAATAATGAACCCATTCTGTGAATGACAAGTATGACAGCTCTCTTTCATTCCAAACTATTGACAGAAAAGATGGGTTTGTCTGTGACATCTCGATGTCTTATCAGACGCAGTATTAAACAAATCCCGGCTGATTGAGCCTTTTTGCAGGAACAATGGCACCATTATGTATCATGTCACAGTAGCATCATCTAGACAAACCCCACATGTTACAGCAGATGGGTACCATTAATCTCCACTGAGAAACAGGGAGAGAAAGCAGATTTCGAGGGCACCCGAAAGGAAGAGAGAGATGAGAAACTCGACTCCAGCCAGACATCTAGCAGATTTCACACAACAGCTCTTTCTGAAACTTGACCTGCGTGTATGTTGAAATATCAGCACATGTACAGTTGAAAAGCTAAATGTACACTGTTGAGACACATTCACACCATTTAAAAATACATTTATAAATAAATCATATATAAAACACAAATAGTGAAACCATGCAGTTAGTCAAAAAAAAAAAAAAACAACTTCAATAGAAAACATTTCAGCTAAATTGTTTGCAAAATACATAATTTTAAAAAGTTTTTTTAAAATAATAATAATAATTTAATAAATACTTTAATAATACTATTAATAATAATAAACTTTCGCATTATCATTCTTGCTGTTATATATTTTGAACCTGATTTAATAATGTATTATTATAAAACATATTATAACCATTAGTGACTATTACTGACATATTGGCTGTTCATTAGTACCTATTTATAAAATACATATTCTGCATGATCATATTCTACATCCTTTATCCTTCCTAGTACTATTAAGCAGCAAACTAGTGGTTTATTAAAGCAATATTCCTTAATATTTTGTTAATAGCAATAATTCAACCTAATAAAATGTGAATAAAAAGTAATGGAAAACAGCTTTACATTTTGGCAAGCATTAATGACATTCTGTGTCATAACATGACCATAACAATGCTACAAGTTTATATTTATTGTAATTAATTGAAATTTGAAGTTATTTTATCCATCCATCCATCTACAATGTGATTTTTTTTATTCCTTTTTTTCCCCTTGGGTGTAAAACGATATCAAAGCACAATTAAATAATGCAATGAATAAATTAAATTGAGAAAACAACCTAGTGTGAAATATATTTGGACAACACTGTTAAAAGGTCATATTTTGAGTCTCCGACATGTCCAATTGTCACTTTGACTCATGTCCGAGTTCAGGACTGCATACAATGCCATGACAGAACGTGATTAAATCTATCCTTTCTGATTACATACTTGCTGAATGTTGGTGACACAGATAATCAACCTCAACCACTGCGAGAAAATTGCTTGGCATTGCACTGCACAGCTATGAATGCATTACTTACATGAAACGAGTGCAGTTGCATGGTGTACAAGATTAAAACAGACCAACAAATGAAAGATTAATCGATAAAGACTGTTTTGTCAATAGCACAGATGGCTTTTGCATTGCTAATATGATGCGTTGTTGATGGATTGTCTATTGAAAGCGATATAGATGTCCCTGGGTGTAAATATTTGCATGTCATTGGCCCCTGTGTGTCATTTTGCCCATCTCAGTGTTGTACTCTTTTTACTGTGATGCAGATAAATTATTCTTTTTGCCATATTAAAGAGAACTGCTGTCCTGAAGCAGCAAAATCATGCAATTATAGACCATCCTTTTCGAGAAAACCTGAACATTTTTTTCTGCATAAGTGCACATTAGTAACATTAGTAGTGATCAGCTTCAAGTATCTTCTACTTTAAAGTATATTTGTGAAATGTTTAATATCTTTAAAAGTATATTTATGGGGAAACAAAGCACAGAGATTTTAAAGACAATCATTAACACTCACAGTCAGACATTTAACAAGGAAAAATCAGTACCTCAAAGTATTTCTACTTTATCGCACTCCAAATCACTGACTATTTTGATAAGATAACATTTTATATACTGAAACTATGTCTGGATCCATCTACTCCAGTTGAATTTTACTTGGAAAGTTCACACGCTGGGGATTATTATTTTGGAATATATAATAAATATATAAATAACCTTGTCGCACAGGATTCATTTTCCAAATGAAAGGCAGTAGCTGTCAGTAACTCTAGCGGACTTTGACATCCTTTTCAAATAACATACATCCACAACTCGATTTTGAAGTGAACATAATGTTCTGCAATGGGGATGTTCACACAGTTCCCAGTTCCCTGCCCTGAGCAACCTGTCAATATATATATATATATATATATATATATATATTTATTTATTTATTTATTTATTTATTTATTTATTTATTTATTTATTTATTTATTTATTTATTTATTTATTTATTTATTTATTTATTTATTTATTTATTAATTATTATTTTCTCTTTGCATCCTGGATTGGAAATGAACCTTTCTGAGAGAACCTCTTAGCCTTTGTGTTTGTATTTTTGAGAAATGTACTGTACTGAATCTGGTATCAGTGAGTAAGAGTGGTTCTACAGGTGATTTGTCAAGCCCACTCACCTGTGTAAAACACACTTCATTCATTCATTCATTCATTCATTCATTCATTCATTCATTCATTCATTCATTCATTCATTCATTCATTCATTCATTCATTCATTCATTCATTCAATCATTCAATCATTCATCCATTCATCAATTAATTAATTTATTTTTCTCTCAGTTTGATCCCTTTATTTATCCGGGATCACCACAGCGGAATGAACCACCAACTTATCCAACACATGTTTTATGCAGCGGATGCCATTCCAGCTGCAACCCATCTCTGCAAAACATCCATACACACTCATACACTACGGACAATTTAGCCTACCATATGCACCTGTATTGCATGTCTTTGGACTGTGGGGGAAACCGGAGCACCCGGAAGAAACCCACGCGAAGGCAGGGAAACTCCACACAGAAACACCAGCTGGCCCAGCTGAGGTTTGAACCAGCAACTTTCTTGCTGTGAGGCGACAGCACATCATGCTTCAGAAATAGGACGACAAGTATTTCCCTTTAAAGTAAAAACTAAATTTCTGAGCCTGTTTCGATCAGTCAGTGATCAGCGATCGCTTAACCTTTTCAGGACAGCATATATTAAACAATCAGCCGTGAAGAGATGAAATAAAGCAGCTGAATATTCATGAGCATAAATAAAGAAGAGGCAATTATCAAATTAACTGCTGCAAACTGCTAGTGGCAGGAGATTGAAATGATGCATGTCAAGAGAACGAAAAAAAAAGTGCCACATGACATTATTTTGCAAAACAGCCAAACCTGCAAAAATGTAACTGCACTCGTAAATCAGTTTTACAGCATTTAGCATAAAGAAACTCTGTCATTACTTCTCACTGGAGACGTTTCACAATGCAACGCTGTGTCATCGAGATCCAGCGACTGTTTGTTTTCACGCCCTGCGTGCTCTTTCTGTGATGTTTCACCCAGAGTCTGCTTCACATTAAAATACTCATTTAAGTAATGCGGAGCAGCTTTAGTGAAATTGAATTAATTACCTAATGAATTTAATAATGATCCTGTCCCCTTCTCCCTCAGATTCATCCAGATAACAGAAGGGTTTTGGGTTTCAGGACAAGACCTGCTGAGACTTCAATATGAACAAAGCATTCAGATTAATGCAGCCTTGTTTGGACTGAGTCCTAAAACAGCATGTAAGTAACCGATATCGTAAAGAAAACTTATACAGTAGAGTTTAAAGTTTTAAGCTGTGTTTATGTTTCTTGCTTTTGGCACTGAGTGCATCGTGGGATTAAAGCTTTCTTTCTGATAAATGTTAAAGCATTAAAAAGTGCTGCATGCAGTAAAGTTGTGATGTAATAAAAATTATACCATTATAATAATTAGAATGAGGTCGAAGGCAGGATATTTACATGGTATATGGTGGAGCTACTAAACAGAGACATTTGAGTGCTTTTTCAGCTTCCAGAAATGATCAGATGTGCTCCAACATTAGGCACATTCAAATCAAGACTGGAAACACATCGGTTTAGCTGTGCCTTTACTGAATGAACACTGTGCTCCATCTGACAGATCATATTTTAATCCGGTTTTTATTTTCTTATACTTGTCTCTTTTATTCTTGTTTATGCAACACACTTTGAATTGACATTGTGTATAATAACAAATGTGCTATATAAATAAACTTGCCTTGCCTTTACATTAAAAATTACTTTATTGTGACTTTTGAGCAATTTGATGCAATTTTTATAAATACATGTATTAATTTATAAATAATGACACCATTATTTTTAGAAAATAAAAATTAATAGCATCCAAATCTAGCATTACGTTATATGTGGTATTAAGACTTTGGTCTTAAACTCGATTCCTTGAGGGCTGCAACTCTGTTTTGCTCCAAAACTCTGTTTTGCTCCAACCCTAATCAAACACAGTTGATCCAACTAATCAAGGTGTTCAAGACCTATAGACTATTGAGCAGGTGTAAGTTGGAGCTGGATGAAAATAAACTATGCAGAGCTGCGGCCCTTAAGGAATTGATTTTAAGACCATCGCTTTAAGACATATTCATTCATTCATTTTCCTTTGGCTTAGTACCTTATTTAACAGGGGTCTTCACCAGTAGTGTCAAGTAACAAATTACTGTAATTAAGTAGCCTTTTCTCAGGAATTGTCATTTACTAAGTTTTTAAAATTTGTACTTTTACTTTCCCTTGAGTACATTTTTAGTAATGTATCTTAGTAATGTGTACTTTTACTCCACCACTTTACTTCAACGTGCAGTCACCACTTTATTTTTTCCTCTTTATGTGGATTAGAAAAATAAGTCATGCAATTCCTGTCCCACCAAATCACATATAGAAAGTAAATCGCATCATACTGAACTACCTCAAGACATGCAGCAAACTGTTTGGAAGCATTAAAAGTGTCCAAGAAGATAAGGTTGAAGTCTGAATTATTAGCCCCCCTTTGATTTTTTTTTTTTTATATTTCCCAAATTATGTTTAACAGAGCAAGGACGTTTTCACAGTATGTCTGATAATATATTTTTTTTCTTCTGGGAAAAGTCTCATTTGTTTAATTTCAGATAGAATAAAAGCAGTTTTTACTTTTTAAAAACCATTTTAAGGTCAAAATTATTAGCCCCTTTAAGCTATGTATTTTTTGAAAGTCTACAGAACAAACCATCATTATACAATAACTTGCCTAATTACCCTAACACTGCCTAGTTAAATTAATTAACTTAGTTAAGCCTTTAAATGTCACTTTAAGCTGTATTGAAGTGTCTTGAAAAATATCTAGTAAATATTATTATTTACTGTCATCAAAGCCAGGATAAAATAAATCAGTAATTAGAAATGAATTATTAAAAAGATTATGTTTTAAAATGTGTTGAAAAAAAATCTTCTCTCCATTAAACAGAAATTGAGGAAAAAATAAAGAGGGGGGTTTGTAATTCAGGGGGGCTAATAATTCTGACTTCAACTGTACTTTACCCTTATTCACCCAACAACTGTTTAGACTGAATGTCACTGATGAGAAGATGACAGGCGTTTACTGTAAGATGACAGAAATGGCCTTAAACAATAACTAAATTCACTACAAAATGTTACATTTGCACACACATGCACAAATTACATGTAAATGCATCAACCTTTCTCAGCTTAATACTCGCTACTCTTAAGTACTTTAAAAGGGCTACTTTTTACTTATACTTTGAGTTATATTTACAACAGATACTTCAACTTTATTTACACTACATTTTTAGGCAAGTAATGGTACTTTCACTTGACTATGATTTTTTAGTACTCTTTCCACCACTGGTCACCACAGCAGAATGAACCACCGCTTTAAGATATATAATTTTCGCTTAATCTGCAAATTACAAAGTAACTGTTGTGTATTCACAATTTGTAAGGCTGATTTTATGTAATCTTGCATTTGCTTTTGCATTCAAATTTTTTTATTTTTTTTAACTTGTTCAAACTCATTCATTCATTTTCTTGTCGGCTTAGTCCCTTTATTAACCCAGGGTCGCCACAGCGGAATGAACCGCCAACTTATCCAGCAAGGTTTTACGCAGCGGATGCCCTTCCAGCCGCAACCCATCTCTGGGAAATATCCACACACACATTCACACAAACACTCATACACTACGGACAATTTAGCTTACCCAATTCACCTGTACCGCATGTCTTTGGACTGTGGGGGAAACCGGAGCACCTGGAGGAAACCCACGCGAAGGCTGGGAAAGCAAACAAACTCCACACAGAAACGTCAACTAGGCCAATGTTCGAACCAGCGACCTTCTTGCTGTGAGGTAACAGCACTACCTACTGCGCCACTGCCTCGCCCATACTTATTCAAACTACTTATTTAAAATGAGCAGAAGCAACAAAATTCTTGAGATTTCATTGGGACAACTTAATATTTTTATGTGCAATCCACATAAATTTGTTAAAAGTGTTAAGTTAACTTAATCGATTTGTGTTGGGACAACATGAATAAATTGTGTGGAACCCTTTTTACAACATTTTTTACAGTGTGATGTTGATTAAATCTGTGCTTCTTATAAGTATAATATCATTATACTTTTGATCCCATTACCAAAATTAGAAAGATTCTAAGAGTTAATATTTACAGTATGTTGAATGCTGTGTACTGCTATTTGAGCATAAAAAAGTAAGTAATCAATACCACAAAGAAAGAAAACTTGAGTTTTTATAGTTGCGTTTAATCAAGCATACATATCGGAACATATTTTTCTTTCCGATAAATGTAAAGCTATAAAACAGTGTTGCATGCGATGAAGTGTACTGATGTTATTAAAATGATACCATTATAATAATTAGAATGAGGATTTTTGTGTAGCTACCAAACAGTGACACACACACACACACGCACACGCACACGCACAAACACAAACACACCCACACATACACACACACACACACACACACACACACACACACACACACACACACACACACAATAGCGAAAGATAATGAACAGCAGAGGTAGAGGGATTGGACAGAAAGCATGGAGAGGGAATTAGAGTCCTGTGAGCTGAAGTGCTCTACTCGAGAGCTCCACAATGGCGCCCACCCTTGCCTGTGGCACTGAGAAGGTTGTTTCCTGGGCAACAGAGAGCTGAGAGCAGGGCATCGGGCGCTGAAGTGTGTATGAAGAGCTGTGGACCCAAGCCAATAGTTCATCGCAGGAACAGAAACACTGATGGAGTCACACTAACACACACAGGTTTAGACGGATGTGGCTATTTGGAAAAGAAAAAAAAAAAGTGCAAATTTACTTCTGCACCCAGCAGTAACTCTGAAGATATGATGTGTTCTGAAACGATGGAAAATTGTTAGTGGGTGCTCAAGTTAAGTGAGATGATGCAACAGTTACTGAATGCTGAAAGCTATTTTTATTTAAAAAGTGAGTAAATAATTCATGCGGTAACTCTATCATGGCATACAAATACTAATACAACATTTGCTAGTGAATGGTTAATAATGTAATGCAAATTATAATTTACTGTTTTATTCACGCACAGTGACATTCAAAAGTTTGAGGTGGGTAAGAATAGTAATAGCAGTATTGTTTAATGTATGTTTCATATTTTAAAGGTCCTGCGAAGTGTTTTGAAATGAGCATTTTTTATTCAATGTTTGACAATCTCAACTGAAAAATAAAGAGACGGTGGGACATATATTAGTTCCTCCACTTAAAAATAAATACATTTTTAAAAAGACAATAGTGTTTCATTTTTATCACAGCTTTGTCAGTGAAGGTGGTTGAGATCAAGCGCATCAAATGAAAAGCAAATAAAAAGCATCTTGAAGGGGACGGGACATGTCAGATACACTCAAAAAAAAAAAAAAAACGTATTGGATGAACTTGTCACGGTCACACAAGGAAGATTTTTTGTGCAACGCAACAAATTCTGAGAGATGAAGCAAAGGGAGAGCAATCTCACACACAGTTCAAATGGTAAGTTTCAGATCTTCAGTAATACACCAACATAGCTTTAGCCACTTCCCTTAATCAGGCATGTTTGCATCCAAAGGAGTAGGAGGACATCTACGGAAGAGTACAAGAGGAAGAGCCGGTGAGGAGAACCATCTGACTTTGATTCCAGCTGATGAGAGAATGAATGAGGTGAGTCTTTATAGTGCATGGGTGATTGTGGGTGCAGGTGATCAGTAATGAGGTGATAGTTCATAGGTGTGGTGTGTGCTGGCTGGTGAAGGAGAGTAGTGATTGGGGCTGCGGGAACGAGCTGAGGGTGTGACAGAACAATAAATCCAATAAATTTGTTTAGCACCAAAAAAACATAAAAATGATACAACTATTTACACAATTAAGTGCAATTGAGTTGGTCCAACATGATTTTATCAAATAAAAGTTTAAATACATTTGTATTTTTATGTAACTTAAACTGAAAGGTCTGATAATATCATGTATATGTCTATTGTGTGTCATATATTTTGAAGCATCTTTGTTTTATTTAAAGTTATCCTAAATGAACTAAAAGAGCCATTTTAAGCATATTTATTGAGTTACACATACAGTTGATTGAGACTCAGAACTAATTTTAGGACAGTTATTGCTCACTGAGCAAAGCAACAAACTGCATTTTTGCTAATTAAACTGCCAACACCTTCAGCATGAGTGCTTCTGCAAGGTGTCGATCTCAAAACTCAAAGGATTACACACACAAAAAAAATCTTCTATATCTTCAAACCAAGGGGAAGATTAAACTTAACAAGTCTTTCTATTAACTTTAAACACCTAAGATTACTTGTATTGTCAACATTTCCCTCTCCTAAATAAATCCCACGCAAAGCATGTGGGGAACTACAAATCCCTAACCTGGTAGTTGGACCAACACAATTCCTTCATGTTGTCCCAACACAAAACGCTTATGTTAACTCAATGGTTTACAAATTTAGGTGCACTGAACATAAAACAATGAAATAGGTAGTTTGAACAAGCAGCAGTAATCATTTTGTGAGTGTACTGGAGAGCATGTGATTGGTCATGATTTAATGACAAACTGAAGTATGAGGTGACGTGAAAAGAAAATAAATAAGAAGAAGTGACAAACTGCAAGCTTTACATGTTTATCTTTGTATGTTTATTTATATTTTAAATGCAATTTTTTCACTGTTTTTGAGCACACTATCTAATAGATATGCTTATCTTATCCTGAATATAATTTTTGTATTACACTAAACCTTTAAAATGTTTTTATTTATTTATATATTTATTTATACATTTATTTAGTTTATTAGTGCCATGATTCTTCAGAAACCATCGCATTATTTTTATCCCCAGCTCAAGAAAAGTTTAGGTAACATTTCTTTTTGTTTTTAACATTTAGTTTAAGGTGTTAGTTTTTGTAATAATTGGCTGCATGTGGGAAAACTGGAGCTAAAATAACCTGGCTATAATGTCCAACAGAACTAAACTGTTAGCGGGATACTACCATCTATGCTACACAACTTTCATGATTGGTAGACCAGCAGGAAGTACACTAGTGTCTCACACACACATCACCACTGTGAGCATCTCTGATGTGAGAGACCTAGCAGAATAAGCAGGCAGGAGGTAGGACTGTCTTTCAGCCTTCTTATTCTGAATACAGAACAAAGAACAGCCCTTAACAAGCCCATCCTGCTGCAGTGCTTCCTTTACACACCTCCCTCATTGACAGTGATATCCAAAACTTTAAAAAGCAGGGAAATTTTGACCTTAAACCACATAAAGGAGTTTAATCACACATGGCACTGATAACAAAACAACCCATACATCTAATTTAATTAAAACATAAATCAACTAAAATCAACTGCCTGTGCATCATGTTTCATGTCCTTACTTAATTAGTAATACATAATTACATGCAACTAACCATAAGCCTAACCCAAATTCTAACCCTGATCATATAGTAAGTACATGCATTCATATTCAGTAGTTTAATGAATAGTTACACTGTAACAGGGAGACCTTAACGTAAAGTGTAACCAACATTCTTGCTCATATTTTCTATAATTATTATTATATATTAATTTCTAGATGTTCCAGATGTTTTAACGGTTCATATAAACCAGTTATATCTGCAATAATATAACCCAGAAAAGGTTAATTGTTGATATGATATCTTTCATTTTCCGAAGACGTTTTATGAGGCATGTGATTCTTGGTTTGCAAACTGGACAGAGTCTACTAAATCAGGGGTTCCCAAACTTTTTAGCCCGAGATCCCCAAAATGACATTTATAGTTATTCGCGACCCCCACAATCTTAAGAGGTAGTTATAAACATGCTAACATTTCACACATACATACACACCAATAGGATTTATAAACATGACCATAACCGACAAAAAGTGTCTAACAACCATTTATATATTTTATAGATATTTATTAATTTGTTTAATCTCACTCAATGAGACTGGTTGGCACAATGTTTACAGCACAAGTCTATTCTTGGTTTAATTTTGGAGACCGACACCGGAAGATCATCCTCCATATTGAATAATGGGATTTATTTTAAATGTATGTGAGTGCCTTAAAGGTGTCAAAGTTTAACATTGTGCTGTAAAATCAATCTGCCGCAACTGCTATTGCTGTGTTGTTAATGATCTCATATCTCATTCATTAATTAATTTTTTTTTTCGGCTTAGTCCCTGAACTATCAACTTACCCAGCATATATTTTATGCAGTGGATGACATTCCAGTTGCAACCCAACAGTGGAAAACACCCATTCACTCTTACATTCACACACATACACTACGACCAATTTAGTTTATCCAATTCACCTCTAGCACATGTCTTTGCAGAAAACCCACGTTTATATCGAAGTTGATATTTTTAGCCGCACCATATTGATGTTTTGTGTCGTTAGATTAACGCTCAACCCTTAAACTTTAGGACCAGGACATACACACATACACTACGGACAACTTGGCATATTCACTCATAGCACATGTTTTTGGACTGGGAAAGCAAAGCACCCAGAGGAAACCCACGCGAACACAGGGAGAACATGTAAACTCCACACAGAAATGCCATCTGACCCAACCGGGACTCTAACCAGCGACCTTCTTGCTGTGAGGCGACCTAGGGATCCTAATCCAATAGAAAACAACAACAACAACAAAAAACTAACAAAGAAAAGGCTGATGGCTTTTTATTTGCATGTTTGTTTGTTTGTTTGTTTGTTTGTTTGTTTTTTTCAATGTATTAACATGAATAAAGTATGGTAATTCTAACAGTTTTATTAAATTTATTAGATTTTTGGAAATCACCAAGCAACCGCCCTCATTATCCTGTGACCCCAATGGGTTCTCCGATCCACATTTTGGGAACTGTTGATTTAAATATTCAGTCCTTGCATTGTTTAAATATAAAACTTTTCAATTTAGGTTAAATCACAGGACAGCAGCTTAAATTTTGACAGAAACTGAAAAACAGAAGCAATAAATTTTGCTAATCATGAGAGCGCACATAATTTTTTTTGCACCTGTCGATATTAAAAAGATGAATGCTTATTCTATTATAACAGTTCCATTACTGTAGCTAGCAAGCTGGCAGCCTAGTAGTGCAGTGCAATGTCGTATTGTATCATGACTATAGGACAACTCACATGTGTAGCATTCAGCTCACAACAATGGTCCAAAACAGTTGGAGTCATAATTAGACACAACAAACAGACACAGAGTGCCGCTGCTGATGTGTGTATAGAAATAATGCATTCCAATTTTAAAAACATGCCACAACACAGTGCCTCCTGTCCAGTGTGTGACTCTCTTCAGTGTTAGTCTGGCATAGATGCTGTACATTATTGATGTTGACCTGAGGTGAATCTTGAAGGAAGCAAAACACCAAAACTCTTCATATTTTTGTTTTATTTTTTCTTTCAGAAGGTTTTTTAGATACTAGACTCTGCAAAGCTGAAAAATATAACATTTGAATGTCTACACAAAGCAATCAATGCCCTGACCTTCAAATCAGTATTCAGGACCCATCTGGTTTATTCTCGTCCTTTATTTCGAGATCTTTAAATTTCGATTTCCCCCCTAACAGAAAGTTTTGCCGGCAGCGATGTGTTTATGGCTCTGAAAAGTTCCCTCAACAACATCTTGACACCAGTCTTCCACTTTGACGTATAACATTCACTGTCATACACCTCACTTTCAACATTTCCCACTTTTTTTTTTCAAAGAATGAATGTGTCATTGTCATCTTTTTTCTCCCTTGTTTACTTATTTATTTTTGGTCTGAGTCGGACTACATTACCTTCCATCCTGAGGTGCGAAGTAGCACTTTCACACACGTATTTCTCTTTAAAACACACACACACGCACACGTATGCACAAAGACTGTCACCTTCCACACACTGTGCCAATGGGGAATGCATTAGTAAGCAACAGAGATATTTATAAGTCTTCTAGAATCTTCCAAGATGTGTGTTGGGGTAAAAAAAAAAACATCTTTCTCTCTCTATCCTGCTTATCCACACATACACACACACACACACACACTCGTATATTAGATTAACAGGCCCTCACTGGCACTGACATTCTTAAGGAGCTCAGTGTCAGGAGAGACATATGTTTGAGCACTTTTCATGCACTCATCTCCCATAATGATGTGCTTAAGTGAAGCAAAACATCATTCATTTTAAATGGTTATCTTTACAAATTCACACAGTCCTCCCGTAATACATACATGTGCACACAAAAAGGCTCTTGAATTGTATAACAAAGGTCAAAATGCTCTTATGCATGTGGAAGCACTTGTATGTAGGCTTGTGTCTACTATGGAAAGCACAAGTACACATACACATAGTAATAAAAATATAGATTAATTTAACTACACAGTAATTAATTACATATATTAACTATATGGTTGGGTTTGCTCAGGGTTATTTACCTGGAATTATGAGTAATTAACTGAAATCAATAAAGTACGAGGAGCATGCGTGTAAGAACATTTTCAAATTAAGTGTTACCAGGTGTAATTGCAACTTTTTGTCTTACAAGTATACTTTTGCTCACAAATAAAATGAGTTTATAACTCAAATTCTAACTTTCAAAACTATATTTACATGATTTAATTCTGAGAAGATGAAAAAAAGAACAGCAAAAAAAATCTATAAATTCCCAAATGAGAGAAAGAAAATGTATATAAAACTTTAAAATTTCACTATTCAAAATTGTGGGATTCTATTTAACAGCTCTGGGTGAGTTTTTCTAAATAGTAAGTTTATTTACTTGCAATCTTTTTTCTTCAAATTGTTATAAAAAGTCAGAATTGTATAATATAAACTCAGAGGTTTAACTTTATTTTGCTTAAAACTTTGAGCTTATTCTGAAAGATATATATATATATATATATATAATTTTTTTTCTTTCTTTTTTTTTCAAACAATCGATCTAGCTGCAAAGTCTAATCACATGGTGCAAAAGCATTAAGGGCACGTTCAAATCCACTTTTGCATTTTTAATGATAGAAAAAAACTATTTATGCCGCAGCGCATGCTTTAACAGGGTTGTGCTTATTCTCTTAATGAGTTTGGGTCTGTGTTGAGCATAATGTGCAATAAATCAATGAGAGTCTCTCATTCCCTTGCATTGTGCCATGGTGCATTTCCTAATTACATGGCGGCATTTATGAGTGGAAAAACGGAATACTTTACTTACTTTACTGAGAAAATAGTTAAACAAACCATCTGTTGACTGCTTTACTTTAATTCTTTACTGTACTCCTTTACTTTTATGGAGTAAGGAATTCATTAGTCTACATATTTGTTTTTGTTTGTTAAGCACAAAAACATTATTTAAAAACTAAATTCAGTTCTAGTTTCCAGCAAACAAATAAATGAACAACAATACAGAAGTGTGGACAAAAAACTGAGTTATACCTAAACACACGTCTTATTCTTATGCTCCATATGGTGATGCACACATCCAAAACTCGACAGATGGACAAATCTAAACTTTTTTTTTTTATTAAAACAAACATAAATATGCATATAATAAATAATAATAGTAATAACATTATACAAATGCAAATGTTCGTGAATAAACTGAAAAAGCCCTGAGACATAAAAAAGGCATGGAGGTTGTTGTTTTTATATTTATTAAAAAAAAACTATTTTTGTAAACATTTTAATCCTTCATTTTTTTTTTCATATGTAAAGATATTTGTGCATTGCTGTACATCCTGTGTGTATTAAGCAATGTGTAATCATCTGAACCTTCTTTGGCACATGCTCTGTGCTGGACCAGATTTTAGTTGGTCAATGGTGCAGTCTATTTCAGTTCATCAAAATAGCAGTGCATCAACAATGTACCTTAAGACAACTCCTTTCTAGACCAGAACATCCATGAGGCAAAAAGATTTGCTATTTAAAAAATGTGGCACAAATTGTGAAAATTAGAGTTGCGCTGGTCTGAAAATAGCAACAAATTCAGCCGTGCACATCTTGTGCCTCATTGTGTTGGGTGTATATAGGGCCCAAAAAGGGACAATGACTTTTCTTAAAGCTTTTAAACTCATATAATTATTATTAGATATAACACCAAAAACCCCAAGACGATTACATGTTTATTCAGAATTATTAAATCAATAAGTTCATGTTTATGGTCAAATTATTTACTATCTATCCCGTGGCCAAATTAATGTCTAAAAAAGTGTGCAGCCATATGTCAAAAAACAAGCACAAACTACACTGTATATTTTAAAGTAATAGTGTTTATTCCAAAAAAAAAAAAAAAAAAATTTAATTAATTATATGGTTAATAACTTAAGTTGTTTTATTTTATTCATTTTAAGTATAGGTGTATTCATATTTGAATGCACATATGCTTAAAATTAATGAAACAACTTAAGTTATTAATTACTCAAGTTGTTTTATTTTATTAATTTTAAGTATATGTGCATTCATATATTTTTTAAATGTCCCATTAAAGAATAAAAGAAACGAAACTGTGTTATTAAAAAAAAAAAAAAAAAAACTGTCAGGAATTTCCACAGATACATAATATTATTCATAGGATCTCTAAAAATGACCTTTAACTTGACAAGAGGAGTAAATATGCTTGAACAGATATCAAGAGCAAATCTCTGATAGAACAGGATTTTTGCACTCAGTGAAGAACTCAAACAAATTAAGCCATTCTCAGACAGAGGTTTATCAGTTTGCCCATATGTGCACTTGAAGATAAGCTTTATTCTCATCCAGGACATGACAGAACTATGGCTATACAATATATTAGACATACACATTATTGTAATGCACTTCTTTTTTAAACTTTTAAATAAATATCATCTGCACACCTATCTGCAATTATTTTAATCAGCAAATGCAGCAAACCTGGAATATAATCACAAGTCATGATCCTTTAAAGGGGACCTATTTTGCAAAAATCACTTTTAATAAGGGGTTTCAACAAAGTTGTGTGACCAAAATATGTGAATTTAAGCTGCATGCTTATAATAGTAAAATTGTATTAATTTAATTTTTGTTTTTATAAACATACTTGATAAAAGCAGTCTGCAAAAATACTTTGATGGACATTTTCCCTTTGAACAGTATGTGTCATCAGAGTGGAAAAGCTACACCCATAAAGATCCGTCCCTCAGTAGCAGAGGAGATTAGTCTTGTTTTGTAGCTCCGCCTTAATTTGAATTTAAAGCGACAGTCACCAAAATGGCACAATTATTTGATAGTACTTTGTCAGACTTTGACAGGGACTTCAGTAACTGTTACTGTTAATATGGACTAGTTTCTTCTTCCTCTGCCTCGTTTTGTGTAGTTTGCAAGATATGTATTTAACTGTGTGTTTTAACTTGTAATCGTCATGTGTGGCTTGTAATCACTTACCCATTATTGATCAGTGCTTGTAATGTATCCCTCAGGTTAAATCTTTGTGGCTTTTCACATATTGTCTCCAAAACCACGTTGAAAATGCAACATGTGCTTCTTTCTTTACTGATTTAAATGAGTTTTCTGACTGCGGCGCAGTCAATTTTCAAAATAGTTTGCCACTTTGTCGATTAATACTGAATGTGTGTTGTTGTTATTGCCTGGGGTTAGGTTTAAGAGTAGAGTAATATGCTGGTGTTTAACTGCATTGCTTTCCTGCATTGGGCTCTCACATACTCTGTGTTACTTCATAACTGTGGTGGGCGTTTCTCTCTGTCTCGCACTGAACCCAATTGACCAATTAAAAAGACTGGGTCATCGGACCAATCACAGCAGATAAGCCTCACACAAAGGAGAGGTTTGCAGAGAAAAAAAAAAAAATTCGCTGAACAAATATTATGGGAGTCATTGAGATAAATAGATAAAAATAAACGCATAATATAAGATGTTTATAATATAAGTGTTTTGACCTTGCATGCAGATCAGCATGTATAGTTGTTGGAAACCAAACCAAATGACCTTTTATAATGCAGAATAGGGGCTCTTTAATGCTGGATAAAACTATTAATATCTTGCTAAAATATAAAAATAAAGTTCTCAAACATTATTTAGCATTTTAATTGAGCAATTGTATTCTTATTAAACAATTGCTCTACCGACTGCTAAACTCAACCAATCAAAAAACAAACTGAGTTTTGCATTACTACATTAATAAAACACAGCAATGATATTCAACTAGAAGAAAAGAGCCAGGCAGTTCTGTGAATTTTCCAGCTGAACAAAAGGCGTACAGACATCTTTGTGCATCAGCGCTGAGGCTCAGGCAGTCGCAGTGACATTGAACATCGTAATAAGAGCTTTTGAATAGTGGGTAAGAGTGAACGAGCTGTGCCTCATCAGCGCAATGATAATAGCTCTCTTTTCATCTGAATTATAATTACACATTAATAGAGTGTATAAAAGCAAAGCCATTCACTTGTGCTCTCATGAAAACATTAAGCATTTTATCGTTCTCCTGGTTAGACAGTGAATCAGACACGTATAGAGTAAATGTACATGCATTTCTAGAGTCTCTCTCTTTCATAGACTTCACAGGCCAATTGCATTCAAACGGCCTATTATTGTCTTGCTGGTGCTTTGTGGGAGATTAATTGGAGACATTCAAAACTCAATGAGACACAACTGCAAACATTATGCAGGGCTGTTGCAGACAGTCAGGATTCTGAAAGAATGACAAAATGGGATGCAAGGTTTGTGACAAGTGTTAGATGACACCAAAGGAGAAAGGGTGACATGAGGATGGGAAGGTCAGAAGAAAGTAATACGATTCTGGGACAAGGTGATCATATCCCATAGTGCACTTGGGGAATGTGCACATCGCTCCTGAGAATATGTCAGGTTCTCTGCTCTCGTCCTTTGTGAAGGACACAAAGACACTTATGTATTGCCCTTGAGTAAAAGACCAATGCTTCATGATACAGACTATAGAAGAGGTTTTACTTTTGTGTTTTTGAAAGTTTTGGGAACAGACGACAGTACTTAAATCAATTTTTGTTCACAAAAATTCAAAGTCTACTAATCATTTTGTTTTATGCATGTCAGGCAAGTAGTTGGCGAAGTCACTTAAAGAAATGCTAAAATCTGGCCCTGTAGTCCAACAACGTTGCATTGGTTTTCAAGTTCTATAGACCGACTCTTTAATATACACACAAGCATGATGTTTCACTCTAAAAAAATGGTGGGTTGTTGTAATCCAATATTGGCTCAAACGTGGATAAAGCCAGCATTGGGGTTTTTATGTTGTTGTTTTTTTTTTTTATTTACTTTGTTTTATTTTATTTATTCGTATTTTTTTTGACACTCCAATGTTTCAAAGAAACCTTTGGTGTGAAAATCCGGATTCTATTGAATAACTTTATCATCATGATGAAACAATACGTTTAATTTCCATGAACTCTTTCAAAAGATATTTTGTAGCACCTGACACACCACCAGACCATTCAGTACTAAGTGTAAACCTATTAAGTACTGCAAACATTCATTCATTTTCCTCCACTTTTCTGGGGCCGGGTTGCAAGGGCAGCCATCTCAGGAGAGAACCCCAGAGTTCCCTCTCCTCAGACACTTCTTCAAGGTCCTCGGAGGGGATCACGAGTTGTTCCCTGGCCAACCGAGAGACTTTGTCCCTCCAGTGTGTCCTGGGTCTTCCTGGAGGCCTCCTCCCGGTGGGATATGCCTAAAAAACCTCCCTAGGTCGGTATCTAGAAGGCATCCAAAACAGATGCCCGAGCCACCTCGGCTGACTGTGGAGGAGCAGCAGCTCTATTCTAAGCTCCTCACCCTATCTATAAAGGTGCGCCTTGCCACCATCCGAAGGAAACTCATATTGGCCACTTGTATCCGAAACCCAAAGCTCTTGACCATAGGTGAGAGTAGGAACGTAAATTGACCAGTAAATCAAAAGCTTTGCCTTTTGTCCTCTTTACAACAATAGACTGCAACATTAACCACATTACTGCTGCCCCTCCATTGATCCACCTGTCAATCTGACAGGTCAATCTTATGAGACACACATATCAAAAGCAGCAGACATTCCAAACAAGATTTGATTAACTTTCCACCATCCCTGTCCATCATTACAGAATAAACAGCCATCCATGCCCCAAACTAACCTTACTAATGTTATCAAGCCAGGCTGTTCAAAAAACAAAAAAAGGGCAGTGTTTTAAATAATTTACACAACTTCAAGATGTCAAATAACCAATGGGTTACCTAAAACTGACTATCCATGTCACAGCGTAACAGGAGAAACTTTTAACATTTTAACATCTTTCACCCTAATAGCTGAATTGATTAAATGTGTGTTAAATTCAAGTGTGCAAACATTCACAGTTCTATCGATCTCTTCCTAGAGCGAGGATCTCTAGGGTTGACACACACACACAAACCCTGGAGAACTCCAGTAAGAATCGGACTGATCTCCATTTTTCTAAGCCTCTTGCTAATGAGTATTTGTATGTGTGGGGTGTTCTGTGATATGCACAGGACTTCCAGTTTAAGCAGAGAGAAACTGCTCTGCCCTTTCCACTTAATGTGATGTTAACCTGTCTTCTCCCGCTGGACGTACCACAGTCCCGTTCTGCAATTCTTCTTCTTTCGTTTATTTTTAGAGGAAAGGAGGAGAGGGTCACCTCCAGCCCCCTTTACTCTACACACACACATATTCGCAGAAACACATGCACACACACACACACACACACACACACACACACACACACACACACACACACACACACACACACACACACACACACACACTCAGGGGATGGGGTATTGTTGTCTTTAGAAGAAGTGTAATTAATTAATTCAACCTGGTAATTAAGCATTTGCTTGGTAAACAATACATTTAAGTGCCTTTGGAAAGCACTTGGGTGTCCTGAAGGACCTCTGCTTTTTGTCCATAGTTCACCGCCTGCATAAAAGAGAATAAACCCAGCACAATAACAAACATTTAGAGGCTTTTAGACATGAATATCGTTCACGCTGTCATGCTAACTATGCAGACACCATGCCTCAGATAAAAACAAAGATGAAAACAAAGAAAAGTACTGAATACAGGTCATTACAAGGGAGACTGCAAAGCATTTAAATGCTCAGTACTTTACATCTTGTGTTATGCTTAGATGTTGTAGACAGAATTCAGGCAAACTCCTAAACAGCTGGTGATCATGCTCAAGTGTGATCAATTCTTAGCTAAATATGAAATGTATTTTACAAGCCTTGAAGAGAAATTAGTGTGCAACATTTTGAGTAAACTAAATAAAAAAACAGACTAAAAAACAATTTAACTAATTAGCTGATTAATATTGCAATGATGCTCTACGCTTCATTTCCCAACTCTGCTAGTTTCACAAGGGACCTTAGTTAAAATCGTTTACTCTCCAAATACAGGCACTCATTATTATTATTATTATTATTATTATTATTATTATTATTATTATTATTATTATTATTATTATTATTAATATTATTACTATTATTATTATTATTAGTAGTAGTAGTAGTAGTAGTAGTATTTTATGATATGATTAAATAGCAACTGAATAAAATGCATTTCTGCTAAATCAAAGTTAATATAAGATTTTTTTTCCTCATTATAAAAACCTACAAGAAAACAAAAACAAAGATAAACATGAGTCCTATTTATTAACACATTTGAATATATCTCAGTTGCACACCTAAAAGTAGAAAAATAGTTAACAATTACAATTTCACACTATTAATCATCTATTACACATTAGCAAATAGTTAATTCATAATCTGTTGAGTAATAACTCTACATTAATAGACGTTAGTAAGCAGCTTATAAATGCAGCTACAAATGCTGCATTGTTGACTTAAAAGCACATTTACAGTGTGCTTAATGATTGTATTTCCATACTTTATTAATGATTTTTTTTCATTACTTAAGTATCACATTATTTACAACCAAGTTACTTAAGAATAGTTGGTGGTTTTTAAGATCATTCAAAATGCATAAGTAAACGATTAACAAACTATTAACATTCATAAATCTTATTACTTAGGCATTAGTTAATATGTATGTTAAGGAATGCTTTATTAAGTCAACTTCATCCAGTTGTGTGACCTAATCTAGTGAGGACTATTTATGCTTTAGAAATCCCTTATAAATGACATTCATATGCTCAGTTATATTCTAAACGAGGGAAAAAAGAAAATAAATGGCTTCATTGATTTCTGTTCAATTGAATGAAACTAGAGCAAATGAAAAATAAATCTTTGCAATCTTAACTAAGATAAATTTACTGTACAGTTTGAATTTTGCTAAATTACTTTGAAATGTATCAAAATTTGTAATTGTTAAATTATTTTGTTGTTGTTGTTTTATCCAATTTTATTTAATTGTATTTATTTCTAATTGTATTTTGATCACTGCTGTTATTCAGCGGTTTAAAGTTTCCAGACTTCTTAAATAAGATTGAAAAAATTTATTGTTCATTTGATGCCAAGTCTTTGTCATTTATAAGGGATTTGCAAAGCATAAATAGTCTTCACTTTAGATTAGGTCACAAAACTGCACAAAGATGTGTTAATAAAGCATTTAATAACATACATAGTAACCATTACTAAACGCCTGAATAATAAAATACATAAATGTTGATTTAATTTGTTAAATATGTTGAAATAATTTATTAATAATTTAATCATTGTCAATGATTCTAAAAGCCAATAAACTACTCTTAAATACAAATAGTTTGTAAATAATATAATACTTCATTTAGCAATAGACAGTTAATAAGTAATAAAGTATAAAAAAATGCAATTATTAAGTGCATTATAAAGGTGCTTTTGAATCAAGAATACAGCATTTCTACCTGTATCTATAAACTGCTTACTAATATTTACTAATGTAGAGTTAATGCTTAACAGATAATGAATTAACTACTTACTAATGCTTAATGATTCATAGTGTGTATTTGTTATAGAGTTACAGATAAAAATGCCCTTAAGCACAACAACAGATGATAATTAGCCTCATAAATAAACAATTCTGAAATATAAATAATGTATACCATTCAGAATTCAGAAAACTTTACAATTTAATATTTAAAAACCAAATGAAAGAACACCACTGACAGCTGAAAAACAACTTCAGCCTCAGAACCCGAAGAGAGAGAGAAAAAGAAATGACTCCCTAGAATTTCAAAGTGATAAGTGCAATATACACACATTTTCAGTCTTATAAAAGATGGAGGAATATAGAAAAGCGTTCACACTCTTCAAAACGAGACTGAGAATAGAGGTGTTGGGCTGCTGGATTTTTTCACCTGCATTTCAAAGAGCGTCCAGCTGCACGGTTCTTCAGCAGGTGTCATCTTCTTAAAAGCATTTGGAAAGTGTTAAAATTGCTACTCCACAATGTCTCATGTTCTATTCCTGCAGCACCAAACCAGCTGGCCGAGTTCACACAGGTGTGAGTGTGTGTGCGAGTGTGAACTCAGTGAATATTCATTGTGAAGAGCCATAATCCATCGCCAGCTTTCTACAACCAAGCGTTCTGGTGTTGTTGTCAGTTTCTCTTAGCAAATGAAAACACATCAGTCTGTTGTGATCGTAAAGAAATCGGGAAAAAGAGCTGACAAAAATGAAAGGTCTATCATCATGCAGGGAAGTCAATTCACATGTGCAGCTTCACTTTTAAGCTTCAGAGGAAGGACAAAGGAACAGGACCACAAAAAAGCCAACTGAAGTCTACACTGTTAACCCTTACTTTAGATTATGCAGTAAATAACTGTAAAATAGCCAGTGTTTTGCTGTAATAAAAGGAAACAGTATTTTACTGTAAAAGGAGCAGGATTTGTATGAAATTTTGTAGTGCAAAGAATAAATTACAGTAATTTACTTTATGTACCCATTACAGATAGTTACTGTGATAATAAATGGTAAATTACTGCTCAACCATTATTACCCCATGTACTCTGATGCTTTATGTTGCTATATATATATATATATATATATATATATATATATATATATATATATATATATATGTATATATATATATATATATATATATATATATATAGTTCAGTTTTGGTATGTGTATGGTCAGTATTGAGGAGAAAGTGAGACAATGCATTAATGATAAGCTAAATTTCTCTGCAGCCATCTTTGTGTTTTCTTTGGTTCCTTTTATGTTTTTAACATTGAGTATCAGGAGTCAACCAATGTCAATGTCACAGAGCTAATTAAAAAGTAAAGATATCGACGAGATGCATTTAAAGGCAAAAATATTCACACAGAGCAACCAAATTATCACAATCATTTTTATAACTTTGTTTACTTTTCTATAATTAATCTAATTTGCCTAGTTTAGCCTATAGTTAAGCTTTTAAATTGCACTTTAAGCTAAATTTTAGTATTTTGCTAAATAACTAGTAAAAATGTGTTATTTAAAAAATATCTTAAACAGCACATACATACATTTTTGCAGAGACTCAATTAATTTGTCTGGAAAACTTCAAATGAAGTAGGTAAAAGTGGCATTAACAATATAGTATAAAGGCTTTCCTAAATAAATGTATTAATCAGGTTATTTTATTTATTTATTTATTTTTATTACTACAGGTTTGGAACAACATGTGGATCAGATTATTTATTATTATTATTTTTTATTTATTTATTTATTTGCTTTGGATGAAGTTTTTATATTTTTATTGTTTTTATTCAATGATATGTGCATGATTGTGATAAATGTAGGCAGTTTCTTTGAAAATATGCTATGTACCAGGGATGTCAAACTCCTGAAGGGCCGCAGCCCAGCAGAATTTAGTTCCAGCTCTGCTTCAGCACACTACCTTTAGATTTAGTTTGATCAGGTGTGTTTAATTAGTATAACTGCACTGTTACTCTGTAGATTGTGCAGTAAATAACTGTAAAAAAACAATGATTTAGGCATCACCACACACTCCCACAGGCTGTCCGTCTAATTCTAAACACAAAGGTGTTAGAAAGTTTTCAGAAAATGCCGACCCTTTAAGGGAGCCAGGTGTTTGATTTGTTTACTGCTGATTGTGCTCTCTGCTATGTCCATCAATTGAGATGTAGAGTCTGATATGTTTTAGGCTTTAAATAAGAATCTACAATGAGTAAGTAAAATGTGTTCAAATGTTTTTGAGGGTTTCTAAAATAAGGCTGTGTTTAAAGTTATACTGTTGTTATCTTGAACTGTGTACTTGAAAGCTATATTGTTAGCTAGTTAGCCTCTCCTCATATAACTTCTTACATTACTTTTGTTTAAGTACAGTATATGTATTTATTGGATATTGCATACTGCCATAATGTACAGATGCTAACAGTTGTTTGTATCTTTCTGGCAACTAAGCCAAAATCAAATTCCATCATCTCAGTAAGGTAACATGTGCACATCATCACAGGGAATCACAAAAACATGATACACATAGCCATCCACACACAAAAGCTCCACTGTCCGGTCCCAGGTTGTGAGTTTGTTGCTAAGTATTTTTCAGAGCAGTGTTTCCATCTATGAATTTATATTAGAAGCAATAGAAAAGTTTGTTGTCATGAGATAATTATAACAATAAAATATTGGATCCTTTGGTTTTTCAGTGTTGCCAACTTTATTTTTGTTTTCTACAATTATTTTAAACTTTTTATTGAGAGTTGACACAGTTTTTAATTATTTAAAACTTCAAAATTTAAAATAATTATTTTGTGTTTTTTGCTGTTCAGTTTTTATTTATTTTATTTTTTTTTTGCATGGTCAGCATTGAGGAGAAAGTAACACATTTCACTGCAGCACTTTGTGTGTGTGTGTTTATTGGATATGTGATTGTGATAAATGTTGGCAGTTGCTTTAAAAGTATTGCTAATACCAGGGGTTCTCAATCCTGTTCCTGGAGATCTACCTTCCTGCAGATTTCAGTTGCTATCCATATAAAACACACCTGAACCAATTAATTAGGACCTGAACACCACGTGATAATTACAGGCAGGTGTGTTTGATATGGGTAGCAACTGAAAACTGCAGAACAGAGTTTAGTACCCACCCTACTTCAACATTACCTGTAGAATTCTAACAAGCCTTAATTAGTTTGATCAGGTGTGTTTAATTAGAGTTACAGCTTAAAGTCCCGGTCACACTGCACTTTTCTCCCTATAGACTTCCATTCATACACATGTGAGTACTGCAGACCTGGAATGATTGCTCATGCGACAAATTTCATAATTTGCAGCATTGGAAAGTTCAAGCTTGGAGAAAGCTGAATGCGAAATCACATCATGTGATTGCTTGAGACCAATCAAAGATCAAAACATGACCTCTCTGGCTTGCTTTTTCAATCTCTAATTATTTTGTTTAATTCCACTACTCGCTTTGTTTATTTTCGCAGTGCAGTATGACAGAATTTTGCATGCTCAAACATTAGTGTGACCGCAGCCTTACTGTGCAGACCTGTAATATGCAAGACAATATTTATATCTGCTGATTTCTTAATTTTGTTAAACATTTTCTGTTATTTATTTGTTTGGTGCCAAAACAATAAAATAAATTTGTCTGAAAAAATGTTATGCCTTCTATTTTTAAATAACAGCTAAGAATACTGATTCATTTTAGTAACACTACAATAACTATATATGACATACTATTAATGTGTATGCAGTATAGTGCTGTGATTTGTAACACTACAGTACAGTAATTAACTGTGCACAGTTTCCAGTTAGTTACCACTGCTGCTCTATTACAGTAATTAACTGGCAACACTGTTGCCAGCTACTCACTGTATCGGTTCAGTTACAGTAAATAACTGGCAACACTGTTGCCAGCCACTCACTGTAATGGTTTAGTTACAGTAGAATACTGGCAACGCTGTTGCCAGCCACTTACTGTAATGGTTCAGTTACGGTAATTAACTGGCAACACTGTTGCCAGTTACTTACTGTAACCAAACTTTTACAGTGAGTAGCTGGCAACAGTGTTGCCAGTATTCTACTGTAAAAAACCCCGGTAAGGTCTAACAGTGTATGCAAAGCCTATGCCACAATAATATAGTAAGCTTTAACATGGTCTTAATGAGTAAAGATGAGCTAACTGTGATGTAGTGACTGGTTACATGTTCTTAAACAGAAAGTAGAAATGAAATATCCAGTGTTAAAATAAAAATGTAAGAATTAGATATCAGCTTGAGTCACAATGTAATTGCATTACATACATGTATGCATACATATCATATAATAATATAAATAAATAGGCCAACATAAAAGTTAAATAAATAACTTTTATTTGGCAAAGATTTATCAACTTCGGACCCTGTGTCTATTGCAATGGACATCATATGTCAGCCAATTTTTTGTGGTTCCTAAGCATTTCATCTAATTAAAAGCCTGTAGTCCATGACCTTGAGAGTGGATGATTCTCATCCAATCAAATGGCAGTAAAGCTCGGCATGATGTAATTTGAAAAAATCCCCTACACTGAAAAGCAGCATGGCATCACTTCACACCAGACACAAAAGTAAGCCACATTTACAATGTTTTAATTCAGATTTATTGATATGTTTGCCAATATTTCATAGATTGTATGTAAAAAAAAAAAAGAGGGCTTGCACTTACTAATTAAAGTTTCAAATCTTTTGTAACATTGCAAATATTTTCAAATATGTCTGTCTATTAGGATGGAGAATGGGTTCAAAATCTGTTACTGAAATTAAATCTCCAGCAATGCTGATTGAGGGGAGCACGGTGATGCAGTAAGTAGCACTATCGCCTCACGGCATGAAGGTTGCTGGTTCGAGCCCTGGCTGTTGGCATTTCTGTGTGGAGTTTGCTTTTGTTTACGTGGATTTCCTCCGGGTGCTCCGGTTTCCCCTACAAGTCCAAAGACATGCGGTACCGGTTAATTGGTAAACTAAAATGTCTGTAGTGTATGTGTGTGAATGAGAGTGTATGAGTGATGATGGGTTGCGGCTGGAAGGGCATCCGCTGTGTAAAACATATGCTGGATAAGTTGGTGGTTCATTCCGCTGTGGTGACCCCAGATTAATAAAGGGACTAAGCCAAGAAAAAAAATATATGAATGAATGAAATTCAACACAAATCTTAAGCAAAGCAAATCTTATTGTAACACAATAAGAAGCACCAAAATCAGCATATTAGATTAGCAGAAAATAATGTGATTAATATGTTTATGAAATATTAAATACAAAAGTAAATACAAGTACCATTGGTAAAACACCCAAACTCTTCACCCAAACTCTGTCTCTCACACACACCCACATGCTAACCCTCTCATTGAGCTCACAGTTTGGGATCTGTTCAAATGCTGTCTCCCCTTTCACGTAATTTGCCCTTTTGCAAAGGCACTAGGTAAGAAAGCAACACAGATAAGTGGAATAATGGAGAGATTGAAATAAAGAGAGCGAGAGAGTAGCGTTAGCGGTGTAATTGAGAGAGAAGTGCTGATAAGAGCTCAACTCAGCCGTCGCACCCTAAACCAGTGTCCTGTTTCAGGCCTTTCTTCCCCTCTCCTTGCCTCTTTCTCTCCGGCTCTGCTCCGCTGACTACATGCCACTGGAGTTAACTGATAACTTGACGGCTCCATTGACTGACTCCATCTAGGCGATGTTGGACTTTTTCCCTCTCTTTTCATCTTTTCTTTTCTTGTAAGTGTGTGCGCATTGGCTTCAGACACAAGGAGCTCTTTGTTGTCGCCGTACTGTACATGTACACTGAAACCTTTATGCCAAAACAGGTATAGAATTTGCTTTCTGCCTGAGAGTAGAATAATGTGGCACTTAACGGTAAAACACTCCTTCAGCGGGTCATTCGGTAATCTAAACATTTGTAAGGGTTCGAGGTTCAGGTCCGGCAGCTGGTGTTTGAAGGGTTGATGTGAGGAGAGAGCTGGGTATCAATGCTCAGTGGGGTTTGTAGTTTGTTGTGTTTATTTACCCGCTCTCCTGCCCTCAGCCGTGTCTCTTTCCCTCTCCCTCTGTGTCTCCTGCCCTCTGGACTGGCCAGGTTATACCTTTATGAGCTACAAGAGGAAGGAGAGGAAAGGATAGCTTTGGCCAGACAAGGTTACACAGCAAATTCATCATAGTTAAATTCTCGGTGTTGAAGCATTTCAGAGTAAAGTGTTGACGTTAAGGAGTTAGATTTTGATAAATGAATATAATAAGAGTTAGAATTGATTTTATTCAGTGCGAAATCAAGGAGTTATCTTTTCTACACTTGGTGGTGTTATTTCCAACATCCGGGAATTCATGCAGCCCCAGTCACTGAAGAATTTTCCAGACGCCATTTTCCATCTGAGGTTTAGAACAGCAACTGGTGAGTCAAACTACCTAAATGTTGGTATTTTACTGACTTTCTTTAAGGAAATACAGTTGTAAACATATTGTTAAGTTAATAACTTTAGAATGGAGTGACAATTTTAAACTTCTGCGGTTCATTCATGGTCGTTTGTGTATCTAGCTTAACTGCATTACTATTGACTTCTTTTCAAGAATGTTTTTATATATGCTCACGCATACATAGTGCATAAAAACATCAAATGTACATGTTCAACACATTTCTGTCACGCCTAATGCCATTTTGTGCGTTGTTACCCATCTGTAAAATAAAATCGACACTTCTCCTTTAATTCGAAGCAAACTAACGTTAGCGAGGGAATCCCCGGAGCCGCCTAACGTTAGCCTACTCTGCCCGGATGCTAACGGCAACACAGGACGGTTTCCATAAGCTCTGGAGAGTTTTTAAAACATATCTGGTGAGTAAATCAACATATGCTTACTTGTAAAAGGCTTCCTGACTGAAACATATGATTGTTTGTTATTCGTGTACGTTAATTTGGTTATTTTAAACACCGCGGCCAGTTTTAAACTGGTTCATTCGTGGCCGTCCATATAACGTTACCGTTAGTCCATAGACTCGCGTGATAACGTACGCTTGAATTGTATTAAGTGTTGACAACCATTAAAGTCGGAATGTTAACATTAATGTCTTTAAATGACCGCGTTTGCACTTTTTCAGACATTTAACGTTACAGAAGTCTCCCGGAAGTTGCGGGACTAACATTAACGTTATCCCGCAAATGCACAGAGACTCCCAGATGCCCAAGTAGATGCCCGCAAATGAATGATAATCTCCAGGAAATCGAGCGTCTCTCGCCCGGTCATTAAACACTTTGCACGCCCCTCTCCACCGCATCCCTCCCAGCTCTTCAGGTAACGTTACGTCGCGCGCAAGTCACCCCCACCGCTCTTCAGGTACGTCGCGCGCAACTCATCCCATTGCTCTTTAGGTACTCATCTCTCCCGCTACCTCCCGCAAATCAACTTTGTAACTTATCCCCCGAAAATGACTTTTCCCAACTCGGGATGTCTGACGTAAGTAAGTTAGGCTATTTCTGTAGTCAGGAACATCTTAGTCAAGCTTTTTCTCCCGTATGATATTGTGCTTAAAACTATAGGCTAAACTTAGCATGTACTGTACACAACATTTCCGTTTTATTAGTGCGTTGTAAACAGCCGCCTGTCTGTAAAGTTAATCAACTGATTCATATTTGAGCAGCCAAATGATGATACAGGTTTGATTTGTAGATTTATTATCAATAATCAACATCTGAATCAAAAGATATCTGAAAAAGTGTGAGGCATACTTTGTGATGTTCATCTCTCTTTTTTATCTGAAGGTTATGCATATGTGTTGGATACTAATGTGTTGTTGTTTTTTAACAGCCACAGTTCTCTATACAATAACACAAGACCCTGTGACGGTGGCTGATTAGAGACGGATGGTGTATTTCCTGAGTTGGAGAAATGACCAAGCACACCTTCTTGGTCATATGTGGTGATAATAATGAAGGTATGTTTGATAAAGTTCTGTATTTGTTTCACAATAAGCTGAGAGGGTATTAGAGCATTAGAGAATAACAAATGACATGAAGGTGATAAGTTTTGTATTGTGGGTGAACTGTTACTTAAATAATGTTTTGCTCTTTGCTTTGCACTTTTCCTCTTCAGCTTATCCTAATATTTTAGATTATATTTGGACCTGAAACATCTGCTAGACTCCAGGAAAGGTGGCGTCAATACTGGACCTGAAAGGGCCTAACAAGTTGAATCTGGTAAAGAAACACGCACGCACACGCTTACAGAAAACTGTAAGTTTATGAATATTTTTTACACTGTGGCCAATATTTTGGGGAAGTCAGCATCACTAAATGATATAAAAGATTTTAAGCTCCTCTTAATTTTGCTCCAAGTGTTGTGTTAAATTCAGGATTCTGGACAGACAGCTGCCTGTTTTTCCAGTTCTAGTCATAGTGGTTAACCTAATTGTTTTTGTAGATCCAACAGTGATGTTTTTTCTACTTTTCCATATCCTGTCACCTCAACCAGCTGGGAGAGTCAGGTTGTGGATCATCATGAAGATTTTCAAAAGGTGAGTTTAGATTTCTTGAATGTTTTATTTACTTTAAATGTTCTTTAAATATATCATAGAATTTGATTGCAATTTGTTTTCAAAATTTTTCTTAGTCATGCTGGAGTTATGAAGAGTTCTTAGATGAGCGTCACCCTATATCCGTGCATCAGGAACCACCAGACGAGCGGTCAGCAGCTACTACATCATCATGGATAAAAAGGTCATCCTGTGGCTGGGAAGCACTTCATTTACAGGACATGCTTGATGAGATTTCCTAGCTCCAGTTTGTTTTCACACAAGTTTACAGCATTTATACCTTCATTTAAACTGCTTTGTTTGATATGGAGGACCAAGGAAACACCAGAAGTGAAAGATTTGCACGCCAAGTTGTTTAAAATGTAATTTCAGAAGAAAACTATGCGTTCAGAAGAAAACTACGAGTGACGATATATTGAACTTTCAAATTGCTCTGATGAAACATCAAGTTTGGACCAAATGACTGAAACAGCCTTTTTGAGCACTGGTCATACATATTTTGTTGATACTGTCTGTACTAATAAAAAATTTAAAGCATATTTGACATTGTTGCATTTTAAAAACTGAATGAATTGTTGAAGTGGTGAATGTTTTCAAATAAAATGTTTTTTATTTTGTAATTTACAGTCTATTTGACCTTTTTACCATATTTACACTCAAGAGAGTTGAATAAAATAACAATATATTACACCAGGCGGTGTTAAATATAGTTACATTTTTTAACTCTGCCCTGAGTTAAAATTAACCCTTACTTCGGTGTCAATGTGCCAACCCTTTTGAAAGTGTTGATTTAACTCTGTTTTGAGTGGACCCCATGAGACACTTTCAAAGGGTTGAAATGAACACCCATAGAGTTGTTTTGGGTCCCCATATTTTGCTGTGTAATTCTGCTTTCCTGTCCTCTGTCACTGCCAAGACAGAGAAAGAAAGGAGGAATGACAGAAGAAAACAAAGACTAAATAAACAGAAGAGTGGAGGAAAAGCCGAGCTACATTTGATGCAGCACAAACATACTATTGGTCAACAGACTTTTCCTGGATAAAAAAAAAATAATGTTTATCCATTTATTGTTATAATTATTATTATTATTTACATTTGTTTGCAAGTTATTTGATGGGTCTCAAGACATTTTGCAACTAAATATCAAATATTTAGAGATTATTAGCCTTATTGTAGTTTTGTTTCCATTGAAAAAAGCTTGTTTAATTGACATTTCATGGGATATAATTGCAATATGTTTACATTTGGTTTACAATACAATTTATAATACATTTTTGCAACAAATATTTTTTTCTGTAGTAATTTTCATTATTTAGTGGACTGTATAAATTATACCTTTTTAAGAGTTCACCCTTAGCTGATAATTGATAATAAAGCATATTTGGCATGCTGTCCTGGGAGAAAGCCCAGAGCTCAAAAGTTCCTCGAGCCCGGGGGTCCCTCTCTTTTGAAGGGTGAGAAGGGAGTTCGAGCTCGAGTGAATCTCGAGAATTCCCCTGTTATGAGTAACAAATATGAAAGAGCTTGCTTATAGTGCCAATATGGTTTGTTCAATTCATCTGTCACATGTCTTTGGACTGCAGGAAAAAAGCGGGGAACCTGGGGGAACCTACACGAGCAAGGTGGAGACATGTGAACTCCATACAGAAACTTCTTATAAACCAATGATGTTCTTGCTGTGAGACAAACGTTGCTAACCACTGGGCCTCTATGCCGCCTTGTCTAAAAAGGAAGAAGGAGTAGGAATGGGAGAAGAGGTTCTTCAAAACAAAGATACTGAAGTAAGAAATTCTGGTTATTTATAATGAGTAAGAAAGTGACTGATTGGTGGATCGTCCTATTAGCTAATGCTGGACCAGCCATGTTTAATCATAAGCACGTGCTCCTCTCGAACTTAGTTTATACATAAACCACACACGTGTGTACACCACCTTACAGTAAGTGCTGTCAATGCAGTGTTGCCAGATATTTAAAAAATGCAATTACTGGAAAATGTATCGAAAATAAGTAATATCAAATAATCTATTTTGCATATAAGCTAAAAAAAAAAAAAATCATTAACTCCAAGTTTGCTCTTTTTAGTTTATTAATGATCAAATTACTTTATTAATGCTAAAGTGTTAGTTTTTAAAACAAGTTCAAAAACTTATAATGACTAAATCTTGCAACATTGACAAGCAGAGGTTGCTCTCATGGCCTCTACAGCTCCTTTTCACTCTGACAGCTGCTGTAAGTCAAGGACATGAATTTATTCAGTGTTATTCATATTTATTCAGCTTTACTTTAAATATTTTTTTTAATTTGCAAAACTTCACGTTATATCTGAAAAAAATAGGGGCTAATAATTTTGTTCTTAAAAGTGTTTAAACATTTTTAAGCTTTTATTGTAGATTAAATAAAACAAATGAGACTTTCTCCAGAAGAAATACATATTATCAGACATACTTTTGATTTTTTTTTTTTTTTTTGTGAAAGTATAACTTATTCCTTTTATCTGAAGAAGTGCACTTGTAACAGGTGCAAGATGCTGTGGCCTTTAGTGTCCTTGTTAGTGTGCCCACTTCCCATTCCAGAATGGCCTATTCAAATCCCTCTCAAGACTAGGCCAAATGTGGAAGCAGAACCAAATCATGATGCTGAACCACACAATCTGTACAACTGGTTGCATTACATGTTGGATGGTCTCTTAGTGGTCCCTCTACTGTCAGTCTGAAGGGTTAGTAGAATAACTTATCTTGCTGAGTTACTAATAGACTACTACTAATGTCTGCTAGGAGTCTGTCAAAATAGAGCTAGCAAAGCGTTGGCAGATTTTAAGCATAGCTTAATACTCTAATGACTGTTGACATTAAACTGTTATACTAGCATTTCAAATCTGTATAAAAATAAATAAATAAATAAATAAATAAATAAATAAATAAATAAATAAATAAATAAATAAATAAATAAATAAATAAAAAACGCCTGATGCAGTTATAAGCTGAAGAAAAAAATCCAAGTTAGTATTAAATAAGTGTTAGTATTGAATTGGTGTTGTTGCCATTAAATCAATTAGGTGCATGCTTAAAAAAAATAAAAAATATCGATAATTAAGTGATACACTGAATAAGAAAGTACATAATTTTGTAGTAAATAATATGAAATGTATATATACATTTTAATAACACTGATCTTTGGTTTTTGTTTGTTGTTTATGGTAACAACCACGTTTTGCAGCATTCGTACAAAGATAGGAACATTTGTTGTTCTTATTAAACTCATCTCTCACAAATAATATGCCAAACACCGCAGCCACATTCTATGAGAAGTGACATTTATGGCAGAGCTAATGCAAGTGTGTGCCAGTCAAGTCTAATCGAGTTTGACCGAAAACAGTTTTACAGGAAGTGGTTCTGGACCACCACCGATTAAATTATATCAGTACAGCCTAAATGAGCCATGATATGTACTGTAATAATTGAACAGTAAACAGAATTTACATCAGAAATGCTCAATAGTGTACTGTACATAGATAGGGAGTAAATTATTTCTGCACTGGGATGTTTTGTGTTTTAATTGTGGACAAAAAGAAAATGATCAAGAGATCATATGACGTTTACTACATCAAATGTATATTAAACAAAACACATAAAAAATTAATACAAACATAATCAAAAATAAATTTCTGTCATAAATAATGCCTGCGTCTTCTGAAACCATGTGTCTATTTACAGTTTGGTTGGTTGGGGGGTTTCCAATAAACCAATCAATCATTCATTTGTCTTTAGCTTAGCCTCTTTATTCATCAGGGGTTGCCACAGCAGAATGATTCGCCAACTTATCTAGCATATGTTTTACACAGAGGATGTCCTTCCAGCTGCAACCCAGTACTGGGAAACATCCAAAAACACTCATTCTCACACATACACCACAATCTATTTAGTTTATTCAATTCACTTATAGCGCATGTCATTGGACTGTGGAGGAAACCAGAGGAAACCCACGCAAACACGGGGAAAACATGTAAACTCTACACAGAAATGCCAACTGTCCCAGCCAGGACTCAAACTACAGACCTTCTTGCTGTGAAGTGACAGTGCTAACTACTGAGCCACTGTGTCACCAATCAATCAATCAATCAATCAATCGATCGATCAATCAATCAATCAATCAATCAATCAATCAATCAATCAACCAATCCAGTCGATTGCAGTTATTTAAAAGCACAAGGGTTTAGAATTGGGGGTGAGTAAATAATGACAGCATTTTTATATTTGAGTGAACTTCTCTAACTGTGCAGGGAGTTGCTTGTTAAGAGGAAAGGCTTAATACCAATTTCAGTGATTTGCAGTGTTGATAAGCAATCGATCCATCAATTAGTCTGCTTCCTCTGTTCCCAGCCCTCTGCTTGATCTAATGTCAACAGGAAATACCATGTGTGATGTAGTCGATGAGAACATCACATATGCACTGAACTCCACCGAGATAGAGATCTAGACAGAAATCACAGGGTGGTAACCCAGACCCACACGACACTGCCCTCTTAATGACAACTCCGGAACAATGGGAAATGATTCATGATGAGAAAAATAGTGACAAAAATAGTTACCTCTGTAATCTAAATGCAAGTCATTTATTTTATTTTAAATAATTCATCTCAATTATTATGTTTGCTAATTTTTGAAAGCAGACACCTATAGATAATATATAGGTTGATAATTATGTAAGTTGATATAGGTTTTTCCAAGTTGATTTAAAACAAATATATCCATCCATCCATCCATCCATCCATCCATCCATCCATCTATCTATCTATCTATCTATCTATCTATCTATCTATCTATCTATCTATCTATCTATCTATCTATCTATCTATCTATCAATCATGGAAGACATCTGAACATGGTGAATATATTATCATCAAACCTACAAAACTACAGAAAACATGGTGGCTGCAAAGATCATCTTTCTTTTCTTTTCTTTCCTCCTAGTCCAGCCAGTGGTCCGTTCTTCATAAGTGGTTGACACAATTATCTGGATTTGGTATTTGACGATTTGACATGATCCAGGAACACATCCATGAATTGTTGTCATAGCAACAGTTCTGGTAGCTCAAACCTGCTCGGGAGCAGGTTTCATATAAACAGTATTAGATTAGGTCTTCTGAAGCAAAAGTAATACTGAAAGCATGTATCGATTACTGATATTTTCTTACAGTAGTAAACTTTAGCTTATGTACACTTGGGAAATGTATATATAAATTTACAGTTTGTAATAACTAATAATATTTAATATTAAATAATTACTTAAATGTATTTTAATGTTAATGTATGTTAATGTATATATATTGCAATCTAGTACAAAAACAGGATGGTTCTCCCTAATGGGATAAAGAGAACATTTATTATTATGGACTTTTTAGATAATGAGTACTATTTTAAGGTACACACCCAGCTTTACAATTTGTATAAGATAATGGACATGCACAATAATCAACTGTTTTTTTTTTGTTTGTTTTTTTGATTGATTGTTTGTTTGTTTGTTTGTAAAGAAATAATAATTTATTCAGTCATGCACATTTTGACAGCTTATATGCCAGTGATTTGACACTTTGCAAAAGTTGCAGACGTCTTTACCAATATCAAAATGGCTTTTTTATGCAATAATAATTTAAATTCCTTACACCGATTAAGAAACTTGAATGGGTCTAGGCTATACTGCTACTATAATAAAGAAAATCTGATAAAAAATGTTAAACTAAATAAATTTCTACATACTCTTAACACACAAAAGTGTAAAGCCTGCAGCTCCCAACAAATGTGGAAAGTTATTGCATCATATTTATTAAACCAACAACTTCGAATTTCATATAATAGTGCTCACATGAATAAATTAATATTAATCAAGTGATGCCATTATGCTGCTGTGCTGTCAGCTAATCATTGCATTGCTGATCATGATTTCCAGAATCGATAGATCAGTCCTTCACAACACATACAGCAATCCCAGATCAGTTCATCCAGACATTTTATCCAGATTTGCAAACTTGTTTGAAGAACAAAATTAGCCAGAGATCAGTTATCAAGAATAAAAGATGTAAGATTTGCCAAATCATCTTAAATCATTTAGGGGAGGTAAAATGAATAGACCCCTGGATTTGAACCAGCAATCTTCTTGCCATGAGGCATACCATAATAACCATTTTGATCACAATTGTAAATCTAATTTACTATTTTTATACAGTGAACCATTCATACATTTCACAAAAATCTTTTCTTCCATCTAGCAAAATAATAATAATATTAATAATAATTAGATAAAAATAACATCTACAAAGTGTGTGTATGTTTGTTTGATATGTCACACCATGTAAAAGACACCAAACTCTCATGTCCAGTTGCAGACATCTGAAGTCAACAGAAGTAAATTGAACTGATAGTTTTCCTATTGGGCCAATAACGTTAAAAAGAAGCATTGGCCATCATCAATATGGACACCGATACATTAGGCAAGCTTACTATTTTGAACCCCTCTGACTTTCACTGAAAAAAAGCAAAGAATCTATATTTTTTTCTTTTCAGAATGGAGAAAATCTACTGAAGAGTTTATACAGAAAAGGAACAACAGTAATTGTCCTTGGAAACAAGACAAAAAGAAAGACCTGACTTTGAGAATATAAAAGTATGCATTGTAATGTTCATTAAAGCAGTAGACAAAACACACACAGAAAGAAAATTGATGACTGAACGCATACACAACGTATCGTATTCTTCTGCATCTGTTTAGGACTTGTGTTTTCATTCTGTCAGCGAAAACAATGGTGCAGAAACAGACCCATATGAAAACGACAGCTATATTTACCCAGCGTTCTATCATATAGACACACGGCACATTCCTCAGCAGTGCTTTTGTCATAGCTGGCACACATATCAGCGGCACAGACTGTTTTCTCAAACTTGGGGAAAAGAGAGAGGAAACAAAGTACAACTGAAAACAATGGCATTTTAGAAAAAGAGAGAGAGAGAGAGAGAGAGAGAGAGAGAGAGAGAGAGAGAGAGAGAGATGAAGGGCTGGGGTTTGAGGGAGTGATGTAGATTTGGACAGGAGGGAGAGGAAGGTGTTTAGCTGTGCTCCTGCAGATAAGCGGTGATTAAAGAGCCTACCGAAACACGGCGTGTGTCGGCGCAGTCAAACTTGCTCTTCTGTCTTCATTGGCCTTAATGGCTTCACTCGGGTCTCGGTGGGAAAGTGATGCCGTTTCAACATGAAACTCCAGATGTTCTAATCTGAAACTCTCTCCTGGCCTGAGAAAACCTGAGGGAGGCAACAAAAAAAAGCAGATCGTCAGAAAACTAATGATGGCGTGTCAGAACACAGCTGCGACCCGTGAACTCTTAATTGCTTAACTCTTTCCTATTCGCCCCACCTCAATTACCCCGGCAAATTGCACATGATTGAATGAGTGAAGCTCACAAACAAGCAAAAAAAAAAGGGGGAGAAAAAAAGCTTCTTTTTTTATTCTGCCTCATCATCGCACTTCCTTCCGATTATTTTCACTTGCTCTCGACTAGATTGGGAATGATGTGTTTGAAGTAGTCTTGCTGAAGGCTGAGGCAGCTGTTCTGAGGTGGCAGAAATTCTTACCACACACATGCACACATTTATGTGTGCAGGCTCTCATTTATGCATAAATCACAGTCTTGGGCCAAGGTACATTACATTACTTTTAAACCCTCATAATGTTTAAAAAAATTATAGAATTTTTTAAATCATAAGCTGGGGGTTTGTGTTTTTTCATATAAAATAGTCATAATATATTAGACTAATTATTAAATTGAGTGAATGGAACAATGTTTTGACGCTTACCAGATTCATATTTCTGCATTCCAATTAATAAAAAACAGATGACAAATGAGATACATACAGTATGAAAATATACAGTTTTATGAAAATTTTAAGAACACTTAATTTGAGATTGGCTATTATTAATAGCACTGAAAGAATGTAATTTAAATGTATTGGTTTGAATGTACAGTATAATTTATAAAAACAAGCCAAATTTGTAAAGCTACATTCATTCATTTATTTTACAGAGTGGACGTCCTTGCAGCCGCAACCCAGTACTGGAAAACATTCATACACCCTCATTCACACACATACAGTACACTCCAGCCTATTAAATGTAATCAATTCACCTATAGTGCATGTCTTTGGACTGTGGGGGACACCGGAACTCCCGGAGGAAACCTACGCAAACACAGGGAGAACATGAATACTTCACACAGAAATGCCAACTGATTACCCTAACTAGCGATCTTCTTACTGTGAAGCAACAGTGCTAACCACTGAGAACCGTGTCAACCTGAAAGCTTCATATTTATTTTAAAAAAGGAGGAAAAGTCATTTAATTATTCAAAAAAGAATAATTGGCTTGCATAAATGTTACATTTTACATTTTAAAAAGTGATACAGCAGGACGGACAAACACAAAAGGAAGATGTGGAAAACGAAAAAAACATCATTTTGAAATATATTATTAAAATGATAAACAATTTCGCAAAGATGTTGCATTAGATAATGATTATTAACATTTATCTATCACTAAATTAAAATAATTAATAATAATAAGTGCATTTTTATCGGTTTTGTAATGCAGTGTAATTTAGCTGTCATGATCACCAACGATCTATCCTTGGATCGTTGGAGAGCATTTATATTTACATGGACTACAACCCTGTCTCATATGAACTACAAGTCCTGTCTTTATGATGGGTTTTCCTTGTTTTGTCCTGCCGTGTTAGACCCTAGCCTTGTTTTACTCCTGTGTGCTGCCTAGTTTCTTACCACTTGCCTGATATTTGTCTATGACTCTGGATTTGCCTGCATACATCTGTTTGCTCCTTATTGTGACCGTTGCTTGCCTGACCATTCTTATTAAACCTGCGTTTGGATCCGCACTCCTTAGTCAGTGTACCACTTCACATAACATTAGCCTACTAAATTTCACTAGTGATCATAGATTTCTACATTTTCCTTTCAGACTAATGACAAAATCGCAATGGGATAGTTTGCTCAAAAATTAAAGTTCTGACTGTGCTCACTGAAAAAAAAAGAAAATCACGAGTGTGAAATTATGTGGGAGTGAGCAAATGGTGACAAAGTTTTCATTTTTGAGTGAACTCATCTGTTAGGTAATTGTTCACATACAAAAAAAGCATGCTTTCCCAATGTGAAGTATAAAAGAAATGAATCAATAAATCTTAATAGGTTAAAGCCATAAAAAATAAACAAACCAAATACACGCTTGCCCTAAAATAAACAACACAAAGAGTTGAAACTCTTTCTGCATTAAATAAACCCTGAAAAACAGAAGTCATGGCTGTGCAAACAAACGTTTGGCTAGAGATATGGCCTGATGAAAGATAAGAGTGTTTCAAGTTCACGCCGGGTTTCAGGCTGTTTGTTTCTTTGAATCGGAGTCTGACAGAAAGGAATGGATGACTGGAGTCTTGGCACGAGAACAAGTCATGTTCTAAAGATAAATCTGAATTAGCCAGCAGCATAGGGGAGATAATATAAATCTTTTTATTGCATTTGTTACTTGTTTGTGCGATGTTTCATATAATATTACCACAAACTTCTTTGGATAATCTGTCGTTGCTACTGTCAATAGATTTCTCCAAGTCTCTGCTACGTCTGCAGTTAAACAAGCAGTTAATAATAAGTGACTTCCATTTTAACCTATTTTTTGCCCTGTCAACAGTATTTCTATGCAAGCCACAGAACACTGACCAACAGATGCAGATGTTTCTTCCCTGATTGATTCAGTGTTGTTGATTAAATCTGTTGAATCAACGATTCAGTGACTCACTCATAAAGACACTAGCTGCATACCGAATGGCATACTATACACTATGCACTTATCTATTTACACTCTCAACAGTATAGCATATGCATGTAGTGTCGTCCTAAATGGAACGCTAATGTTTGTTTTACCAAGCGGAAATTCAAACCATTTGACATTTGCCATATTTGTGAAATAAATGACCAAACTACCAAATAATAACTGCCATGAGTATAAGAGCATTTACCATGGGGAGGCAGTATAATCACTCTTGTAGGAGAATTTTGCTTTCACATTCCAATATTTAAAATGTAATCCAACATCAGTGCCCGAAAGCTCTTCCCCTTCCGCTATGTAAGCAAAGTGCCGTTAAGTGTCCAACACTTACTTTTTTGTTAGTTTTACTGTTGAATAAGTGCATCATGCTGGTAATTAAAGTGCATTTATTCTTTTAGAGTTTTCAGTGTGAACAAACTACTTCAGGGGTGTCCAAACTCGGTCCTCCTGGAGGGCCGATGTCCAGACAAATTTAGCTCCAACTTGCTTCAACACACTTGCCAGGAAGTTTGTATCCAGCTAATCAAGAGCTTGATTAGCTGGTTCAGGTGTGTGAAGCTAAAATCTCCAGGACACCAGCCCTCCAGGACCGAGTTTGGACATCCCTGCAAGTATGTGATTTGGGTTGCACCTATTGTTTCATGGGCTACCTAAATAAGTCAGCGTTTTGGTATGAGTGAAATTATCTAGTGATTCAATGTTTTACTCAAAAGTAATTACTTGTATACTTTCAGAATGCATGTGGATGATTTGGTTTAATGTACATTACTCATTCATGAATTCATTTAGTTGCCACCACCTACTTATTTAACTACATGCAATGTGATCTAATAGTGACTCCACCCAACCACATATATAAATGCAGAGACAATGCTGTGTGCATCCAAGTTACAATGACAACACTAATATGTTATGAACAATAATCCAACATAACTAAAATTAAATTCAAAATGCTAATCATATTTTTAGCTGGTTAATTTTCATCACATTTATAGTGTATTTAGTGGCCATCACAACTAACACAAGACTACAGGAGTGACGTCCATATTGCTGACTTCAGATGAAACTCAAAGTCATCCATTCATTTTCCTTCGACTTAGTCCCTTATTTTTTACGGATCGCCACAGCGGAATAAACCACCAACTATTTCGGCATATGTTTTACGCAGTGGATGCCCTTCCAGCTGCTACTCAGTACTGGAAAACACCCATACACTCTTACATTCACACATGCACTCACACACTATGTACAATTTAGTTCATCCAATTCACATAAAGTACATGTCTTTGGACTGTGGGTGAAACCGAAGCATCCAGAGGAAAACCCACGCGAACACTGGAAAAACATGCAAACTCCACAGAGAAATGCCAACTGGCCTATTTATTAGATATATAATTCCATATTGTATATCCTTAAGTATATTTATTAATTCCATATAAAGCCCATATAGGTACAAATAACCAATTTAATGTACAACTCTTTTCTATAATGATTTATATCTCTAAATTTAATAGAATGACCAAACATAAAATAAAAACACTTCATACGAGAGAAGTGGTTATTCCTCAAAGTCAGAGGATTGCATTTCAATTATGATACATGTCTGTAGAGATTGCTGTCTGCTGATAGAAATGAATATTCCTGGTGGCACATGAGGCTTCAGACAGACTGTCTGGATGAGGGGATTTGTCACAGATCTTTTCACACACCTTTCTGAAAAGCAGTTCAGAGGAAAGGTAAAGAAGCTCAGACAAAGAAAGGAGGCAGGAAAAAAAGATGGTGAAGAGTCTGTGAGTTGCGGAAAGAAGTGTTTCAAGTGGCAGAGAGAGAGGCAAAAAGAGAGACGGCGAGAGATAGGGGAAGGTGGATACAGATACTAATAGCTATGTGACTCCCCTGACGGCTCAGTGGTGCTAATCCCTGTTAGTCCACAAACTGATACTGCAGCTGAGTGTCCACACACACACATAAAGCTTGCACAATGCTTTCTGAACCAGCTTACATGTGTGTGATTGACAGCTCTGGCTCTTCCTGGTTCCCTTGTGTTGTCATTTACTTTGGCCGTCTAGAGCTCGAGCAGACATCATCCTTTATACAGACCTGGAGATGAACTCATCCCTCTATTCTTGCACCACTCTTTCTATATAGGCAGCATCATCTCTCTCTCCCCGCACAGACAACTTTCTTCAACTCCTTTTGGCATCCTGTGAATTGTGCAGCTTAAGGCCCCTTCTCTCAAACACACACACACTCACACACATTCAGAAGCCAAAACACAGGTAGAGAACAGAGAACAGCATTAAGAAAGAAGGAGAGGTATATATGAGGGATATGGTGTGAGCTGTTTCAAAGCAAAGCATCCAAATAGCATCTGAAAATTTTTTCCCTCTCCCAAAAATACATTTTTTGGTCAGATTTTATTTTGATGGGCCATTTGTTGAATTTAAGTTTCATTGCATCTACCAGTCAACTAATTCTCATTAGACTATAAGTAGACTGTTAGGTTGGGGTTAGGGTTAGTGTATGTTGACATGTACTTGCAAAGTTTCTTATAATTAGTTAAATGTCTGTTGAAGGAGCATATCAACAGATATTAAGCAGATAGTCTATTAAAACTGAAATGGACCATCAAAATAAAGTGTTAACCATTTTCTTATTTAAAAAAAGGTATGTCATGTCAAATATGTATATATTATTACAGCTTTTTATACTTTTATATGTTGAGGTATAATTTGAAATTAAAAATTATGGCTCAGAGATAATGATATAAAAAGAATAAAATGTGTACATTAATTATTAGTAATTAATTATACTACCTACAATTTGTATGTAATTTGACTGTACACTATCACACATCTATCCTAAACCCTTGATTTTTATTTGTTAGGTGTGATATTCAACAAAATTAAAAAAAGAAAAATCTTTTAAAAGGTGAATGAAATAATAATAATAATAATCATCATCATCATCATCGTCGTATAACAACAACAACAATAATAATAATAATAATAATAATAATAAAACGCAAAAATATTTTTCATTGCTTTGTTCGTTCATTAAATAATTTCTGTGTCCATATTATAAACAGACAATTAACTTTTGTGTCTGTTCATTTATTCATTCAATGAGGCTCAAATAAATAATAATAATAATAATAATAATAATAATAATATTGATGATGATGATGATAATACTAATAATAATAGTAATAATGTTAATAATAATAATAATAATAATAATAATAATAATAATAATAATAATAATAATAATAATAATAATAATAATAATAATAATAATTTAAATCACTTTGTTAGTTCATTAATTAATTTCTGTGTCAATAATATCAGCAGAAAATTTACTTTTGTGTTTGTTCTTTTATTCATTCATTGAGGCCATGTAGAAATATTAATATATTATATGGATAATATTAATATATTATATGGATAATATAATAAAAAATAAAATAAAAATAACAAAAAGTAAAATAAAATAAAATAATTAGTATTCCTTTAAGCAGCCAAAACATGGACCAAACATAAGCTGCTTTAATCAGCTCAGGGAACATTTGAATATGTATAATGTTGCATTTTTATTCAGCATTTATTTTATTCAAGGGTTTGTGTGCTTATTAGAATATCAAATTACGATCTAAGCAACATGCAAAACGCAACTCTACTGGAATCAGCTGTGAGCTTCATCATTTATCAGTTCTCATGAGGAGTGCTAATGATCTGCCTGAGGATCCATTATGAGAATCACTCCCTATGTAGAGCATTTCAAATGACTCACTTATGAGTTTTCATTTAAGTTAGGATGCTGTCATAGAAGGGTTTTGGTACAGAGCTATAGAGAGCGATATCTCGCTCTGCCACCCACCGTCTATCCAGCAGAGACTGTACAAAGCATGACACTGAAGCAGACTTCCAAATCGCAGCTGAATGTTTATGCGTCATATGTCTATTCTTCATTTTTTCATTCTCTCTTTCATGTGATTATGGCTGATTTTCCTCCCACCCTTGAGATTAAGCGCCTCAGTATTAATAAAGATGTGTAAATGCAACTCAATTCACAAAAAAAGAGAATGCAACAGGGCATATAGAAGATTGCAGACAGCACCAACAGAGAATCTGTAAGGGTGTGAGTCAAACTTTTAATGGGATTTTGCTTTTCTGGAATGTTCCTCTGTTCACAAAGGAATAGCTGGTAATTCACTCTACAAAAACAGACAAATAGAGAGATGTCCTAATTCCTTTTTTGCATGTTTTCACACTTTTGTGTTTCAGATCAGCAAATAAATGTAAACATTGTTCAACAATAACACAAGATATAATAAACAGATATCGCAGTTTTGAAATAAAGATTTTGGAAATAATGTGTTTAACCCTATACCTACGGCAATAACTGATTGGGTCACCCTTAATGAAGCCTCTTAGGGCGTACGTACACTATGTACAGTTGCCTTGAACCGGGCCAAAACATGCTTGTTCCCCCTCCTGTCTACCCCGACGGCCCGCACTCATATTACATTCAGGCCTGGGCACAATTACGTTATCAATGATGCAGGGGTCAGAAGCGCTCTCGCTCAGCACAGTAGAGATTTCTCTAGTTATATCGTTTAAGTTGTTAGAAATGTAGTGACGCTGTCAAATATTTCACCGAACAGATCAGCCACTTTTGACGCTCATAAACAATCATAAAGTCCTTGTGCTGCAGGAATTATGAGGTTTGCTTTCGTGCAGTGTGAGGTTTGCGTCTTTAATAATCTACGAAAGTTTGCGGTCATTGAACAGTAAGAATGATTAATAAATACATATCAAACAGTCCCTTAAAAGTCACGTCTCGCTTTCAGTTTCGGGCTTTGGCGCGTTTTGCACTCACACATAAGCGTATCGCGCCGAAACACAAATGAACCGCGCACTGGTACACCTCTTCCAACCGGGCCAGGGCCGGCCAAGTGAACCGTGCCTGAGCCCAATTCAGAGCACTCACACTTCTCAAACGATCCGGTAACTGGGCCTGGGCATGGTTCGGATAGCATAGTGTGAGTAGGCCCTTTGATAACGTGTCTGTTACAGCACTGTGGATGGAATTTGGCCCACTTATCTTTGCAGAATTGTTGTAAATGGTTTTTGAACATTAACTCCCTTTTAAGGTCATATCACAGCATCTAAACTGGATTCATGTCAGGACTTTGACTAGGCCACTCCAATGTCTTCATTTTGTTTTATCTCAGCTTTCCAGAAACGGATTGTTAGTGTGCTTTAGATCATTGTCCTGCTGCAAAACCCCAATTCGCTTCAGCTTGTGGTCACTATAGCAAATGGCCGAACATTCCTTTAGGATATTTTGGTAACCAGCAAAATTCAAGGGTCTATCACACCAAATCTTTCAGTTTCTAAAGCAGCAAAACAGCCCCTAAACATTACACTCTATTAGTCCACCAAGTATTTTAAAGTCTTGGGGATCATCAAGAGCCTTTGGGGTTATTTTTTATTCAATCTAATTTATATTTTGTTATACTGATGAACATCATACAAAGAACAATGGACAAAGTATGTCAATTGAATTTTACAGTATAATAATAGTCATTTAATCATATTTAAAAAAAAATACCATTATATCTAGATAAGCATTTTTAGTTGGCAACAAGAGACTGGCTGAAAAAGTTAAACACTTTTTGTTCAATCGATTAGTTAAATAAAAAAATAAATAAATAAAAATAATAAAATAAAATAAAATAAAAACACTGGAAGTATGGAAGAAAATTCAGAAAGAAAACTAAAAACATGCAGAGTCAAAAATAACAGTACTGTGTGTATACTACATCTGGGTTTATGAGTTTGAAAACATCCGCCTTGTTGTCTTTGTTATGTGACCTAACTTGTGCCACTGTTTTTGACTAATGTTGAAACGGACATTAATCTGTCAGAAAACATATTAGGGCAAAAAACATGTCCAAATATCTATCTACAGTGTGAAATCACATATTTGTAAGATAATGTTTTAGGTGTTCAATTTTTCCAATTCTCGTTAGCAGTTAAAGAGACATGAACCGAAATGGCTCGAGGTGTTCTTGAAAGGTAAAACTGGTCTTTAATTACACTACCATTGTAAATTATAATCAAATACATAATTATATGATCAAATATAATCGAATTTAGTAATAGAATTTTCATGAAGATTCTAAAGAATCATATCAACTTGTGCAAAATAGCCATCCAATGTCACCTTTAAGACTGATGTGCTTTTATGAGCATTTGTTTTTTCTAGATAATGAACGACACATTTGGAAGCCACGGTTAAAGAAGCTTTCAGATTTTTGTATTGTTGAGGATGTTGTTGTATCACAATGAGCCAACTGGGCTTCGAGAGATGTAGCTATTAAATTGTTCATTCAGTTCTGTTGATATAAAACATTGATTCAGTCACACAAAACAACTGCTCTGTGTTGCTCAGTGAAAACAACTCTTAACTTCACCTTTGTTTTATTTGAATATACTTTTGTAACTACCAGTATTTTGTGTATATCCAATATTAACTAAAACCAAAACTCCCTCTTGACATTTCTCAGAATATTGCCACAACTGTGACTATCTAGCCACTCTTGCTATCTGGCTATAATATTGACCGATCTAATTTCACCAAAAAGGAGTAAAATGCTTCAAAATATTCAGTTAATTTACTAGTTCATAAAAATGAACTGCTTCTTTCAAATCAATCTGACATCTTAAGCTGTTATAGCGTGTGTTTGATTTTTGTAAGCACTTTATTCTGTATTTGTGGTCTAGAGTAGAAGAGCGCAATTGTGAAGAGAGATCACTGACACACTCCCACAAACCCAAATTACAGGCAGTCAAGACTCATCATAGCAAATACAGAAAGAAGAATGAGAACGAACCACTTCAACCAGAGGAAAGTGTTGCCATAACACATACTTCATCAAATACTCGCAGACTGAACAAAATTAATGGTGCTTTTCTGACCAAACATACGCATTCATACAGTAAACCAAGGCAGTAATCGCCTACAATCATATATTCATAGTCAATAAATATAGATTATGCAAAGTGCTGGGGGCTTAAAGGCACAAAGCACACATCAAGACATAGTTTAACTGAACATCTGAAACATCTCAGTCCTCTAATAGCATGCAGCATGAGCAAAGGTTTTACAGACCTATGCCCCACATTCTTTGAATATAAACATTTCCCCGAAGACGTTCTTTTAGAAGAGAAAGGCTGGGATCTGAAGACAGCAGAACAAAGCGATCAACACTCTGAAGAACGAGGCGAGTGAATCTGACAATCCTAAGGTGAATTTGAAAGCTGTACTTAAATGATGTAACAGATTTGGTGGTTGACATCACAAGTGGATCAGGCAGAGATATGGACAAGGGTTGTCAAAAAAGAAACTCCTTGTGAATTTGAACTGGTGTGAAAGGTGTTTCATCGGTTGGTCTCTTCTTGGAATTTGCAGTTTTACAGAATCTCACATTATGGAGGAGCAAGACTGGCACACAATAAAATATTAGAGACTATGGGCTCTATTTTTTAGTTTTGCTACTTTAAAGACGGAAAAATAAGGTTTGGGCCATGGCGCACAGTCTAACAGGGTTTTGCTTATTCTCTTAATGAGTTATGGGTGTGCTTTAAGCATAACTTGCCTTAAACAAATTAAACAATTAAACAATTGATCTCCCATTCTTTAAGAGTCAGTTTCGTCGCACCATGGCCCATTAGCTATTGACATGGCAGACTTTTTAAGTGGAAAAGCTAAGCTTTCCTAGCGAGAAAACAGTTAAACACCATCTGCAGCGCAAGGATAAAGAATGAGTCTCTTCCATTCGACCTCTTTGCTTTCCTTTTACTCTTTACTTTACTTCTTTAGATTTATGGATAAGGAAATGATGTTGTATGCACTCCACTTAAGACATTCATTAGCCTACATATTTAATTAGGTTTGTTAATTCAGTTCTAATTTACAGCAATCGAATAAATGAACAATAACAACAAATTGTGGAAGTAATAGCCTAACACATGTCCTATGCCACATATGGTCCAATACGGGAAAAATTAGGGTTGCACTTGTCTGAAAATTGCAACATTTTGCGCCAAACACATCTTGCTCCTTATTGCGCTGGGTGTATGATAGGGCCCTATAAGTTAAAGTTCCAATAGGAAATCTTGAAAAAATGCTAATGTTAGTCAGACAGCACTAAGATTACGTCCCACCCTGGAAATTGCCATGCAAAACCAAGCTTCCTGGATACAAAAATGAGTAATGAGTGTGTGAATGAGAGTATATGTTTGTTTCCCAGTGATGGCTTGCAGCTGGAAAGGTATTCGCTACGTAAAACATATGCTTGATAAGTTGCCGGTTCATTCCGCTGTGGCGAACCCTAATAAATTAAAGGAATAAGCCAATAAGAAAATGAATAATTGAATGAATACATTCAGACTACTTAATTAGACCGATTGGACCATTTAAATTTGGATCATTACATTAATGATTGCTATCAGCATGTGAAGTTTCAACCAGCACAATCAAAACATGTTTCTGAAGATTATAACTAATTCCACCTTTACATCAGAAACCATCACTTCAGTTTCTTATGGCCAGACGTTTTACTTTGCGATGCAATAACTGCATGAAACCAGCCAATCAGGCTACATTTGTCAAGAAAGCTGTTGTTGTTATGTGCTTATGAATCAGATAGTGAGTCTAAACAAGGACTCTTTGTTTTACATTTTGTAAATCATTGGAAACGCAGGTTTGTTGCTTATGTCTCAGCCTAAGAATGAATCAGTTTTGTTGATTTACTGACATGAATCACACACATGGAGATGGATGAGGGAAACAAAGGGAGGGAGAACACACAGTGGTTGCATTAGATCCAGGAAACTGCAAGGGAACTTTTGGAATCAATCTCTGTCAGTTCAAATGAATTCTCGTCCAAGATGGCAAAGATGGATTACGTGTTGGCAGCAGCGTGACAACAGAGCATTACTGATCGAACACACACACACACACACACACACACACACACACACACACACACACACAAACATACACAAACATACACGCACCCACTCCTTTGTGGTTAGAGGTTTCCATTTACTGCTATTTATTTTATATACTCCTAATGTAATACCTTTGGTTGATGATACTATATAAAAAAATTAGAGGTTCAAGCATGAATCGCTGAAACCCTATTGTTTTTGTTTAGATTATTATTATTATTATTATTATTATTATCATTATTATTATCATAATAGTTTTTATAGTTTTTGGTATAATATGTTATAGTAATTTGGTAGTCAGAATCATTAGCCCCCCTGAATTAATAACATTTCTGTTTTTTTCCCCCCATAATTTCTGTTTAACGAAGAGAAGATTTTTCCAATATATTTCTAAACATAATAATTTTAATAACTAATTTTATAATAACTGACTTATTTTATCTTCGTCATGATGACAGTAAATAATATTTTTAAGATATTTTCCAAGACACTTCTATACATCTTAAAGAGACATTTAAAGGCTTAACTAGGTTAATTAGGTTAACTAAGCAGGTTAGTGTAATTAGGCAAGTCATTGTATAATGATGATTAGTTTTGTAAACTATCAAAAAATATATATAGCTTAAAGGGGCTAAAAATATTGTCCTTAAAATGGCTTGTAAAAAAAATAAAACTGCTTTTATTCTAGCCAAAATAAAACAAATAAGACTTTCTCCAGAATAAAAAATATTATTAGACATACTGTGAAAATTTCCGTGCTCTGTTAAACATCATTCAAATATTTAAAAAAGAAAAAAGCAATCAAAGGGGGGCTATTAATTGAAGTAATTATGGTGAGGAAGTCCTAGTGAGAACCTCAGAGATGCATTTATTTTACTTATGCGTGTTTAACTATTTAATGCAAAGAAATCATAAACTTCCACTGTTTTTGTGTGAAGCGAACTATAATGACTACACATTAACCCGAACCCTATGTCTAACACAACATGCTTTTAAAAGATCATTTTTTACTACAGAGTGCATCCCTAAAGGGAGGCTCTGTCAGGTTTAGTTAACAATTTTCTCCACGAAATATGGCAAAGTAAACACACACACACACACTAAAAGAAATTCAGCAAAGCCAAAAAGACCATTCCATTGTGTGCAAATGAGCTGACATTTCTCAGTGTGTGTGTGTGTGTGTGTGATCTCTCTAACTTGGCTCTTTGACTGCATCAACAGTCTCCTGATCTGGTTAATCACTCACTGCTCTCTGTCTTGTTTAAATAGGCAGACGACCAAAACCCTTACAACACTGACTGCAACTGTTGCTACAGGCTGCTGTTCCGGAGAAAGAGTGAGTGAAAGAGCAAGTGAGACTACCATTTTGAATGTTTATGCCATGTAATCAAAGTAAATGTGATATACAATTTATATACCAAGCGGCAACATCCCGCTCTCCCTCATGAAGCCAATACAGAAGAAAGTGAAAGTGCAATTCATTGACTCGCCTTTGGGGGCTGACTCCAGAAGATCTATTGATGTTCACTGACTGCAATGCTAAATTAGCCAATTTTACAGCTGATAAAAACATGTTTACAGCCTGGTACAAAAGATGGTTTGGTTCATATACTGTAATATTACCCTTCATGACAACTGTGAGGGCGTGAATTTTTTTATGATTCATCCGTTTCACTTATATTAAGTTATATTAAGTCTACGTAATGAAGCGTGTGGCCATTTGAGTGACAGCTAGGTCTCACTGGTCCAGGCCCGGCGCCAGGAAGTCAAAACTGAGGGGGCACTTTAAATCCATAGGGGGGCACTAGACCTGGTGACTGATTTTGGTCTCTTGTTTCTTTCATTTAGGCTATTTATTCGCATTTATTATTACTTTGCATTACTGCCTAAGTTACTGACCTAAGGCAGTAATATAGGCTACGTTTTAATAGTAATAACAATACGCAGTTTCGCTATTACGAATTTTATTAACGATGGTAATGCATACCGCTTATTAATGCAGACGGATGATGGCTTCAGTGCCAAACGAGTGCTTTAAATCATATGTTATTCTCCTTATTTCCGTTTTATTTCAAATAACAGCCCTATGAATGTTTAAAGTTTTAGGTAAAGACGTCAAATTATGCCCACACATGCAAGCTGACCCACGATCAGACAATTCATTTAACCGGTAAATAAATATAGTGAAATCAGCTTAACCGAGTCATCACGCTTCACAACCAACATCAGTGTTGGGGAAAAGCTATGTGACAATCTAATGTCATTCAAAACAATTACTTAGTTACATTTTAAGGCATTAGTGTAGCCAGAAAAATACCTAAAAAAGATACAAAAATTCACAGTTATTACCATGAAAATTGGTTAAATTTTTATATGCTATATAACTTTTTTTTCATCATTTTAAATGTAAAAACAAAGATTTGTCTAAGGCTATTATAAATGTGCTTTTTTCGTGATATTGTAAACCATCATAAACCATATGTACCATAGTTTCTAGGCCTACCCGTCATTTTATTTATTAATTATTTTATTTATTAGGCCTTTTTTAATAGCTTGTTTTCAGGTTATTTTCATTTTAGGGCCATGAGCTAAGTCAAAACAAACTCGATATGTTGTATTTTAGATCTTAAAACAGATCTACAATATATTTTATGTTGTTTAATTTTGCATGAGCAAATAGCAGTATAGCCTAAGTTACATACTTTTAAAGATTATCATTCTGCCTACCTGCAGCGCACGAGATTTCTCGGTTGATCCGCGGTAAATCCACTTAAGCACTATACCTATTCCATTTATAACACTGCAAACTTGACTTCGCAGGCCGATCATCTTTAAACGCAAAATGCATTTATTATGTGTTATACCTTGACTGCAGTTGCATAATGGGATGTTTCTCTACGCAACTGTAAAAGTGCACTTTTCAGCAAAATGAAAGGAAACATTCAAAGGGTTCTGCGTTTTGTCAATTTTAGCTTAATTGTAATAATATTAATAATAATATTAATAAATAAATTAAAATATTATTTATAGTGTAGCCTACTGTGGGACTGTGCAGTAAACTATTTATTTTTATTAAAACATTTTTATTAGGCTACATCTTCCCGAATAACTAATAACTGACTGGCAGTTGCGTCTCTGCTAAAATTAATTTAACAGCAAATTTCTTATGTGTTTTTTCCTTTTAGAGCTCAAGAGAGTTGTGTTTAAATAATTAGTTAACCAAAACATGTAATGAATTAAGCTGCTCCTATCATGTCACCCATTTTCTCCCTTGTGAGTTGAGTGCGCCTCCATCGCCGTGTGCGCGTTTTAAAGGCTATTTACGGGCGCACCAGACCTGACGCGGGGACCGGATCTCTGGACTATAGGACTAGCTTTAACCTCACCATTTTCATAATTTAATTGCTCTGTCATATATTTTAAAATATTTAAATGTGTGTTCTGAAGGTTGGAAGGACGGGAGTGTTAATAATTAATGACAGAAAGAATTTTCAGTTTGAGTGAACAATCCTTTATAAAAACTGGGGGGGCACAAACTCTGTCTGAGGGGGCAATGCCACCCTTTGCCCCCCCGTAGCGCCGGGCCTGCACTGGTCGCAGTCACGTCACCTTAGTTGATTCCGGCTGATTAGCCACTAAACACAACATATACATCTTATTTTTGTTTTGTTTCATGTGGCTTTACACAGTCAGTTGCCTTTTGGATTTCCTACAATTATCAGATAATATGGCATGCTGTGTGTGCACTTAATTCTGCTCACAAACCATTCATGTGGCCTCCATTTCCCAGGTGAGTGCAATTATATACTTATATACCATATCTATAAACGTATTTGTTTTATTTAAGATAAATTATAATTCATAATTCGTCACCTTAGAATTATAAGGTTCTATCTGACATTTTTGTCAAAATTGAGTTATTGACATATTTTTATTAGATGACAACATATTTACATTATGGGATTTTTTTGTTTGTTCACATTTGTTGTTTACATTTGTTGTTTACATTTTAAGACTTTTTATTTAAAAAACAAATGTTACCCACATACTGTTTGCTATGGAATGCAAAAAGTTTGAAGCTCAATATCTCAAAATCATTTAGAATGCAGATAGAACCTAATTCCAAGGTGATAAATTTTCTTTAGAATTTGAATGCACTCCAGAATATGACAAATTGATTAGCTATAGGTTCTAGAACAGTCATCTGAAATGTCATAGAGCGCTATGCCTGGATTTCATAAATAGCTTTGCATTTACCAACACAGACTATATTTGAAGTATTTGGAAGTAATTCATGTTGTCCACCTGTGGAAAAACATCCTAAAAACAATGCTAATTGGCTCAATGTATTACAACTGTGTTTTTAAAAGACCAAACAAACTGCTAGCAGGCATCTGTAGCTCCACTGATGCTCTGCCTCTTTGCCCTTTTTTGGTAAACCCCGGTCGGTGCGATGAAGCACAAACAAAATTGTGATGGTTGGCCATGCAAATTTGTGCTCTTCAGAAACCTATGGGTGATGTTACGATTACTACGTCCATATCTTTTACAATCTATGATATATACGCATTCTCTCACTTTCTGTACAAGGATGCCCTTCCAGTCGAATCTCCCATTCACACACTTCGGCCAATTTAGTTTATCCAGTTACTGCATGTACTACATATCTTTGGTTAATTGAATAAACTAAATTGATAAAAATGTGTGACTGCTGGTTGAACAACCAATGAATGAAACATATGCCTGTGATGGGTGTAGGGCAGGAAAAGGAGTGAAGACTCAATTGCAGTAAAATGATGGGTTTTATCAACCTTTAAAATAAAAAAGGCAACAAAAACAACCCAAGACATGAGCACATGATAAATGAAAAAAAAAAAACTTACTGTGCAACCAACAAGCACACCTTGACGAGAGCGCGGCCAAGGTGGCTCTCATACAAAAGACCCAGAAAACTCAATCCGAGCACAACATACTAGACAAGACAGGACTAGTATCTGGACACAGAATCCTGACAATGCCAGAGTAATTAGTGGTTCATTCAACTGTGGCAATGCTTAAAAAAGTAGAGAATAAGCCAAAGGTGAGTGTGTAAGTGAGTGATTGATTGTGTAGGGAGTCAACGGATCGTTCCAGAATCGAACAAGTCACAGACCATATTTTTCTTAAAAGATTGGTTGGTGCCTACATGTCTGAGCTTTGATTTCATTTTCAAGGCAATCCACAGGATGACTCTCCAGTCGCGATCACAACTGCGTGCTAATTAACTTTTACACCTTAAAACAATAAGAGGCTCTACAATCAAAAACCCACCAAACCGGTTTCTGAAAGTGCCTTTTATTTCACACCTGCGACCCACGTCTGAGAGGAATACGCATTCTAGGCTCACAAAGAAGCGATCACAAGCTTCCAAATTTTAAATGGACATACAGTAAAACTGTGTTTATTTGAGTAATGTATGTTTGCTTCATGTTTCTGTGGGTTTTTGTGTGGACATGTTCCATGTGTTTAACAAAACTGTTATGGATAGTTATTGAGTTATAGCCCTCAGTGACAAATGAAATCTACAGAATGTTTATGAAATACTTCATGTTCGGTATTGATTGAAAGCTAGGAAAGTTTCTAATGCATTGGTTTATATGAAAAAAACACACTATGAAAGGTGTATTTGTTATGAGACTTTATTTTAACAACTATGCTATCAAAGCAGCACCGACAAAATTTGCCAACCCGGCCTTCTAGAGGGCGGAATTGGGGTGTGACTCCACCCTGCACCTTCTCTGATTGGACAAGTATTGTGTAGACACAGCCTCTACCAAAGCCTATAAAACTTTGAACTAGGAAATTTCATCGTCGTCTGTCTTTTGCAGGTCATCTTTGCCAGTTGTCACCACCATCGCTGCCTGGACATCGCTCTTTCCGTGCCGTGGCCGTTACATCGCCTCACCGGAAGCCTCGTTACATCACGAAGCAGATCGCGACCTTTACTTGCTGCCGGCTCGATCCCCGATCTGCTTGTGCAACAACGAGCCATCGGGTCAACACATCCAAACTCTGAAACTCATCATAAATACATGACCCCAGGAAGGACTTCGAATGCCACCTCGTCCAACATCCGTATCCCTAGCAACCGACTCCAAGGTTCCCTGAAAGTAAGGAAATCCCTCTTCACCGTCGAGGGAATTCCATCACGTCATTGAAATAGCTACGCTGACCAATCAGCTTCACCGGGATTTCCCTTTGGACCAGCCGAGGAAACTAAAATTCCATCAGACGCAAGTAACACAAACAAGGTTTCTATCCATTGCTGAAACTGGTGTGAATTATATTTTAGTAAAGAATAGCGAAATTCTCTGCTTTCATGGTTTCTCTCAGGTTGCAATGCTAAGAACGTAGCAAATGCTAGAAGTTGAATCTACTCAGTCATAACTCTCCTCAAACTGCTTGTGCGTGTGTTTATGTATGTGTGTTTGTTTGTTTTACGTAGATTAGTACTTTGTGTTATAGAGTAGCAATAAACTTTTGTTTCGTTTTTAGGTCAGTGTTAGTGTGTTGTGTGCTTTATGAGTTAATGCCTCAGCTTCAGATACTGCTTGCTCATCAGATAATTAGATAATGTTTTTATATTGTTATTGTTGGTCACGTAATAATATAATACAGAATTGCTTTACACTAAACGTTCTATTTGCTGGACAAATACTTAAGTTAAGTGTAAGCTTTAAATAATTCTATGTGAATCATGTTCAAATCTTTGATTCGAATCCCCAAAGTTTAAACATGATTTAAATCAAAGAGCTGATTCTTACGATTGAGTGAGTACATATCTTTGGACTGTGTGGGAAAACGATGCACCCAAATAAAACAAATTCGAACATGGGAAGAACATTTCATTTTAGGGTACTTTCATGGTCCAAGCACTCAATTGCCTGGCCCAAACCCAAGTTCGATTGTCCCCCTTGCCACCTTCTCAGCTGGTTTGTGTTCACACCCTCTTTTTTTCCTTGATGTTTTGTGTACAGCTGTTGCTAGGTTAAAAGTAAAGCACCAAAATTATGACAAAGGCATATCACGTTCCTTCTGCCAGTCCCACTTGTCGCCAAGGTAGGTAATACACAGACATACACACACAAATAAACGTTATGAAAACTAAAAATTTGTTGTCAACTTGGGGGGTTCACTTCTGTTATTTGGTGCGAATGCATTCACATCAGAAGTGAACTGCACCCAAGTTCGCGTGAACTGTACCCCAGACCACCTTAGGTGGACTCATGGTTCACAGGCATTCACACTAGTTAAAACATTTCATACTCTGGCGTCAAATAAACCTGGGTGCAGACCAAAAGTGCTAGTGTGAAACCTCCCTTATAGCAGGCTAACTCACTATTTTGAGTTTTTCTTTTTTCACATGCTTCTGACTTTTAAGTTCTGTGTCATTTTATTTAATTACTTGATCATTATTATCTCTTATTTAACATTTTGAACTATTGTACTCCATTATTATTATTATTATTATTTTAAATTGCACTGTTGTGCCAATAAAAAATGAGCACAGCAGTTCAGCAGCTAAGATTAAGTGAGAAGGTAGAAATGGTCATGTGAAACTAAATCTCGACTGTTTGGTGTATAGTAAAAAAAAGGATTTTGGTTTTTCTGGGCCAGGAGGCATTTCTATGTGAAGTTTGTATGTTCTCTTCACATCTGTGTGGGCTTCTTTTGGGTGCTCTGGTTTCCCCCACAGTCCGAAGACATGAGGTATAGGTGAATTGAAAAACTAAAAGGGCATCCACTGCGTAAGACATATGCTGGATGAGTTGGTGGTTCATTCCGCTGTGGTGACCCCAGATTAGTAAAAAGACTGAGCCAAAAAGAAAATGAATGAATGAAATTGTTCATAGTGTATGAGTGTTTCCCACCACTGGGGGTTGATGAGTTAGTATGCTGTCAGTGCTGTGTTGCAGGTGCAGTGGCCAAGAGTAACAAGTAGTTCCATTCTGCTGTAGCAATCGCTAATAAATCAGGGAGTATGCAGAAGGAAAGTGAGTGTAATATATATATATATATATATATATATATATATATATATATATATATATATATATATGACCCCTTTAAAATTGTTTAATGATGGACATGATTAATCCTCTGTGATTGCTCAGCTAATTTCTTCCGAGAACAGCTCAGATCAGCTGTTTGTCTGCTCTGGAAGTCTGTTTGTCAAACCAGCTGTCTTTCTCTCCTCAAGCTGCCAAGAAAACAAATGATTACACACAGTCACGCATGTACAGCTATCATTATGGGGACTTCCCATAAACATGATTTTCATACGGTGACGCAGTGGCACAGTAGGTAGTGTTGTCGCCTCACAAGAAGGTTGCTGGTTTGAGCCTCGGCTTGGTCAGTTGGCATTTCAGTGTGGAGTTTGCAAGTTGTCCCTGCATTCATGTGGGTTTCCTCAGGGTGTTCCGGTTTCCCCCACAGTACAAAGATATGCGGCACAGGTGAATTGGATAGGCTAATTTGTGTGTAGTGTATGTGAGTGAATGAGTGTGTATGGATGGGTTTCCCAAAGATGGGTTGCAGCTGGAAGGGCATCTGCTGCGTAAAACATGTGCTGGATAAGTTAGCGGTTCATTCCGCTGTGGCGACCATGGATTAATAAAGGGACTAAGCCAAAAAGAAAATGAATGAATAAATGATTTTCATACAATACATGCTTTATATCCTCACACAACAACCCTAAAATACATCTTCAGGAAACATTCATTTTTACATTTTTGAAATGTGTGATTTATAAACTGTTTTAATCATGAGGAACAAAGAAAAAAAACTCCCCACAAGGTCAAAGTTTTGTGGTTTTGGTTCAGTTAGGCCCACTCGCAATTCCCAAGGGGTAAGAAACTTTCCCAGAATACACCAGCCACACACAGCAGCATAGCTTCACCCAGATATAAGGAGATCCACAATTTAGTATTTTTTGTCATTATTACGAATTTTTACAACAAACAAGCATATGTTTTAATATATTTATGACCACATTCGTGATTTACCGTCATGCTTTTAAAAACCCAGCTAAAATAAAAACACTAAATTTCGCTATCGATAATCCATAATATTAACTCCAGTATAGCAGTCCCACAACATTCTGACATGGCCACAGTGTAAATGCACAATACAGTTACAATCTTATTGCCACATTATATCATTATGATGACATAATATATGCCATCAGTGATTTCCTAAAGAAAAAAAAAAAAACACCACTGAAATAACTGCAGCAGTCACCGTCATCAATCTCATATGAAGCAAGAGATTGCAATGACATTATGATGTGTGCAGGTGCTGTAGTGCAGTCCCATTTCTTAGGGGTAAATTTTGAAGCCCTTTGCTCTTGGCCCTTGACACAGAGTGTGAAGGGGAAGGGCTTCAAAGTTTACCTCAGTTTACACTGGGTTTTGCTCCCCACAACATAAAAAATACAAGCTAAACACACTTATACACAAACACTGACTTGCTACACGTTGAGCTGCAATTTTGCATTCCTCACATCACAGGAACAGACGTTCAGACACTTGACCTTTTCGTTCAGAATGAGGTGACCCTAGAGGCTCTTCATCTTTGTGTGTGTGTGTGTGTGTGTGTGTGTGTGTGTGTGTGTGTGTGTGTGTGTGTGTGTGTGTGCGTGTGTGTGTGTGTGTGTGTGTGTACGTGTGTGTTTATATGAGCAGAAAATGCATATCTATAGACTGAAAATTGCTACTAATTGTGTTTTGTAATTGAATTGTATCGCACTGTATTGTACATTGAAATATAAAGTTTAGGAAAATGTATTAACAGTATGTGCTGTATTTTGCCTGTGAATGTACACAATATTGTGTTCAGAATGTTAAGGTCATTAAAGTTTCTTCTGATATTTTATTTATATTAAAATTGTGAATTATAATAATTAGTTTTAAATTAAAATTAAAGCTATGAAAAAAATAAGCATGTTTATATTGATTTTGAGACTACATACTGTTTGTTGTGATGCTTTAAAAAGCAAAATTTGATGGAATAACCTTGATTTACAATCACAACAAATAAAAAATAAAGGTTATTCCATCAAATCAAATGTTATTTTTTCTTCTGGAGAAAGTCTTTTTTGTTTTATTTCGGCTAGACTAAAAGCAGTTTTTAATAAAAAAAATAAACATTTTAAGGTCAGAATTATTATCCCTTTTAAGCTATATTTTATAGGAACAAACCACCGTCATACAATAACTTGCTTAATTACCCTAACCTGCCAAGTTAACCTGATTAACCTAGTTAAGCCTTTAAATGTCACTTTAAGCTATATTGTTATAATAATAATAATAATAATAATAATAATTATTATTATTATTATTATTATTATTGTTATTATTATTATTATTATTATTACTATTATTATTATTATTATTATTATTATTATCTTAGTTAACAACAAATACTATTCTATTTTAAATTTAGGCTCATTATTCTGTTAATTAGTCTACTCCAGACCCATGTGTAAGCTTCAGGAACATGTTAAGCATAATTGCAGTTGTCAGAAATTTTCTTCACGAACATGCTTCTGGTTTTCACTAAATCAGTGCAAGCATGTAAAAATGTTCAAATCATGCTCCGGATCTTTTGTAGAATCCAATTTGTATGTAGCTTATGTGGCCTCTTTTGAACACGTTTCAGCCAATTACAGGATCAAGACGATCAGGGCGGCCCACGGAAACCGCTGGACTGCCATGTTTAGCGTTTCTCTCTCTGACTTTAACTAAGCAGTACAGCACCTTGCTTTTACAACATACAACGAACATTGTCTGTACTGGTGAGAAAGAACAGAGAGATTTAATCAGCGCAAGAAACGAAACAGACAATAACATAGGAAAGAGAAAACGAAATGTCCCCTGCTGCTATGATTGTACAGTAATTAGACATCTGTGGGACGTCTGTAAAGTCCTGACGGGCCTAGAGCGCGTGCACACACACACGCACCCCTGCAATCTCATGCATATAATGGAGGAAATAATAACGTGTCTGCATTGAAAATGCTTGGAGATGGTGCATTAGCAAAAGAAAATGGAGCGTGTGTGTGGTTGCTAAAAGCATGAGGATAATGACTGCTGCTGGAAAATTCAGACAAGATCTTCAGGTGTTCAAGAAGGGTTTCAGACAGGACATGTACATTCCTCACAGAAAGTCATTTCAAGTTATCCTTAGCACTTTGTATAGCATAACAGAGGACTACATTTTAGATATACAATAAATAAAATGGACATCCACAAAAATCTAAATATAATTACTTTAAATATATAGAGTAAGCAAAAAAATCTAAATGAATTATAAAAGGCTAATTCTATAGGTTTTTTTCCTTTTACTTAAGAGTATAGTTCACCAAAATCAAAACAACTTCTATTTATTAATTCATTTTGAGTTTGTGTCATGTTGAGCTCAAAAGAAGAACATCATTGACATCCAGTAGGAAAAATAAAAATGGTTACAGGTTCCAGCCTTTCCTCAAAAAATCTTCCTTTGTGCTTAACAAAGGAAAGAAACCGGTCTAGAACAGTGAATGGAAAGTCATTTATGGGTGAACTGTCCCTTTTGCCAATTATGAAATTTGGCTGCATCCTTGACATAAACATCATAAAAAGAGAAAATGAGAATTTTTATTTTAAAAAGTTAAAGATTTTAATTCAATACAATCCCTGTCCATGGGGATCTAAAAAATGTGATATTACTCATGTAACATTATTAGTTGCCAATTTCTGCTATAAACAAAAGCCAACATATGCATTCTTCTACTGAGCGGTAAAAACAAACAACAAATCAGCTGTACAAGTCAGAAAAAAAGGGCTTTTGTCCCAAGCGCAAAATGATTAGTTGTTACATAGTGAATTTAGAATGAAAGTATGTTAATAAATATGTAACAGGCTCAGGTTATGTCCACACTAATACATTTTATAACACTTTATTTTAATGGTGCGTTTGAGTATTATATATAATAATATATATTATATTATATATACACTGTCTGCTTAATATCTGCTGATACTGCTCCTTCAACAGACATTTAACTGACTATAAGAAACTTTGCAAGTACATGTCAGCTTACACTAACCCTAACCACAACCCCACAGTCTACTTCTAATCTAATGAGAATTAGTTGGCATGTAGATGCAATGTAACTTAATTCAACAAACGGACCATCACGATAAAGTGTGACCATGTGTTTTTATTTCTGCTAATTTTTAGTAGCCAAAATGTACCTTTTGAAAACGCTGTCTAAAGATCAATTTGAAAATGTAATTTTTGTGTAAGTGTAGTCTGAAAATGGAGGCTTCAGAAAGCGATGCATTTTAGTCATGTGATGCTGTCATGTGACCAATTCAGCTGAAGTTTTGATAGCTTTATTAAAAATTAATGTCGATTTGTACATGTATATGTACTCCGCATCGTCTCTCTTTAAAGGACAATAGGAGCTATTGTTTAGCGGCAGAGGAAAACAACAGGATGCTCCCGTGCATGGTGGAATATCTTAAATTTTTCAGAGACGTTTTAAAGAGACGGAAAGTAAATAAACGGCAGGTGGATATATCAACACAATCTCACGGCAATTCGTAACTTTTTGATTTAGTGGCTAATTCGTATGAATTTGTACAATCTAATTCATACAATTTATTACGATTTGCTGATCCCCCAATGGCGGTTGGGGTTAGAGGTGGTGTTAGGTGCCATGCCTCCTTTTTAAAATCCTACAATTTTGTACGACTGAACTCGTACGAATTCGTGCGAATTAGCCAATAAACTGGAAAAACGTAAAATACTTACATTTTCTCGTGAGATCAGGCTGGATATATGACACAGGTAAGAAAGCATTTTAAGCCATATTAGTATGGATGACCTTATTTTCTAAAAGAATTAAAAATGATATTGTGAACATGGAGCGTATTTAGACAAAAACACAATTTTCAAATTTATCTAGATTAGTGTGGACGTAGACTCAAACACCCAAAACTACACACACATATATACTTTACATAATAAAATCCCCTTTTCACGAACAAACTATACGTTTTATTGTTAATATATCCTTTTTTTTTTGATGAGGATCATTTCATCAATCTATTACAATGATAGCATTGCCCATTCCTACTGGGCTATATGCACACAGACTTTTAAATTTCAATTAGCCAGGTCCTGGGCTTCCGGTTAATTGCCATCCCATACAAAATTGCTGTGTTTAAGGTCTGATTTAAAAAAAAAAAAAAAAGAGCGATCTTCACTGCCAGGCTGAGATACGATATAAAGTGGGTATCAGACCAAACAAGAAGCACTGCATTTAAGGGCACCTAGGTTACCCCTTTTTTCAGATTTAATATAAGTCTTTTGCGTCTCTAGAATGTGTATATAAAGTTTCAGATCAAAATACCCATCAGATTTTTCATTATACCTTTTACAAGATGCTGTTTTATACTGATTTCCAGCAGGGGGTGGTTTTGTCGTACTGCGCCTTTAAGCCGAGTTCAGCCCGCTTACTATTTCTACATGCCTCCTCCCTCAGCTGCGTCAGACAACAGACAGACTTAAAGGAAGAAGGTCTCACGTAGCGTTTGTGAGAAATACTACAGTAAGAACTAACCTTTACTAATCAGTATTGTGAAGTTGCATTGATGAGTCACACACAATATCGTTACAAAGTAAACGTGCGCGCGCACACACACACACACCGCAGATGACACACACACACACAGGCAGGCAGACAGACAGAGCGCGCTTAGCTTAGTTAAGGCTAACCTCAAGTACTGTGTGGATATCTGTTATGCTAATGTACAAAATAAACCTGATTTAACTTCCACAAACCGGGATTGAAGCGTCTTCTTCTATAATTGTTCGGACACGCGGCTGTGCTGATGAAGTAAAGCTGAAGTAAAACGCTGTAATTAATTACACACATACTCAGTTTTAAAACACTTTAAACATGTGAAAATTACTCTTAATAACATTTGATGATGATTGCTGATCCTAGCGAACAGAACAGACCTTTTATTCCCGGTTGCTTTGCGTATGTCTGTCTGGTCTTGTTGACATATACACGTGACTACCGGAACATGTAAATGCTCGCAGCTGTCAATCAATTCGGTGGGCGGGGGGATCGCACACCTACGTAATGGTGCGATCGATTTGAAAACAGCTCCAATTGGCCGACCCTTTTTTTTTTGTAGTTTTTTAGTTTGTAGTTTTTTTGTAGCAATTTTCCGGAAAGGTCTGTATGTGTGAAAGGGGCTAATGATGGTGTAAAAGGAAGTTTTTTTTGATTGGCTGAAAAACACTAGCTGTGCATATAGCCCCTTGGACCTTAGCAACACCCAAGAAACCACACACAACAAACCACTTAAACACCTGAACAATTGCATAGCAATGCCCTGAAAAACCTTTACATTTAGTACACATGATAATGTAAAATATTATTATATAATGCAATAGTTCTACAGTATCTGCAGTATCCTGGCTGAAACTATGGTTACCATGAATATTTCATTCTGTGAAATAGCTACATCATGTCTTCAGCATATGCTTTAATGCTTTTTCCGAGTGCTTTTCTTGCATTTTCTCCTCTTTCTCTCTCGCTCTCTCTCTCTCTTTTTTTCGTTTGAATCCATCCCAGCGTGCTTGAAAGGTGCAATTACCTTGGCGATGCTGCCACAGCAACCGGTGGCGAGACGCTTATTATGCACGGCAGAAATAGATCTGATTGGCCAAATGAAGCGCTCATTAGCTCCCTGTCACTCTCTCAGCGGCCATTAACGCTTTAGCTAAACTGACCATTAAATGAAGCTGCGCTCCCTCCATCTGCCCCCGCTCACAAAGATGAGGATAGAGGGATGTGGGAGATAGAGAGAGATACATAGAAGAAGACTCATAAACGACAATTCACGTTCTGTTTCTCATACATCAATTTGAGACTGTTTCACAATAACACAGTGGATGTAAAAGGGCAAAAATACAGGATACATACATATATAGAGAGTGGGAGAATAAGAGTAAAGCATTTTGCACTCCAGAATCTGTTGAGCTGCCTACTGAAGCAGAATTTTAAGGCAAGTATACGATCCTCAGGCAAAGACTGTTCCAAAGGTGGGAGATCTAATTGTTGCCTGCTAAGATTTTTATCTGAATTCTAATGCCGTTTCGACTAATATATATATATATATATATATATATATATATATATATATATATATATATATATATATATATATATACACTGTGGGTCAAAGAGTGCTTTTGTATCTTGCACAAAAGTTTGAGACTTTCCACATAAAATGCTCCAATACTCTTTAATGTGTTTTGAAAAGTGTAAAAAATGTTTTTTCTTTTTTTTTTTTCAACTTAATTGGATTTATAAGCCCTCTGGAACATTACTTATCAGAATCATTTATGCAAACTCAAATTTTCAGGGACTTCTTTGGATTCTATTGGCGATCTGTCATTGCTTCCTAGAAAAATAGATTCCTCTGTAAAACTCTATTTTTGACTCTGAGCTTAAATTTGGTCAAATTAATGCAGTTGATAAAAATATTTTTTTTCTAGCCTAGATATATTGCCAAGCTCAAGTCTGTCCTCTAAGTGACTTGGAGAAGGTTGTACATGCCTTCATTTCTTCTCGTCTGGATTATTACAACGTGCTGTATCTGGGTGTGAGTCAGGCCTCTCTCTCATGACTGCAGCTGGTCCAGAACACAGCTGCCAGGCTTTTACAGGCACAAAAAAAAGGAGAGCACATCACACCTGTATTGGTTTCCCTACACTGGCTACCCATCCAGTTTAGAATTCAGTACAAAGTAAGTACTGTGAGATGTCTTCCCGCTAAGGATCGACTCTATTTGCAAGTTCCACGATCACGCTTGAAATGTTGAAGTGATAGAGCTTTTTCAGTAGCAGCTCCAAAACTTTGGAACAATCTTCTACTCTCCTTAAGAACATCTCCAACCATTGAGTCTTTTCAGAGGTCACTAAAACACTCCTATTTTCTTTAGCTTTTAATCAGGTGTTGTGAGTTTATGTATTTTGGTTCCTTGTATGTTTGCATGTGTTTTTATGTACAGCACTTTGGTACACCTTGTGGTTGGTTAAGAGTGCTCGAGAAATAAATTGAGTTGAGTTGAGTTCTTTTAATTAATTATGATTTTTTTTTTTTAATAGCCGATGATTACATTTACTAAAAAAAAAATCATGATTAGTTTTTAAAAAATTATTAATGATAAACAAAATGTGTAAGAATCAAACATGTGTTGGTCATATAACTTATTTTGTACAAAAATCAAAATCTGATTTATTCAACCCAGGCTCTTTTGAAAATGTACCGCTATATACTTTTCTGGAGTGCACCAAATACATCCCAAGAGGTAGGTTTTTTGCAGTTTTTGTTATCATGGATCCAGCAGAGGCTGCTGTGTATGTTTTTTTAGATCTCAAATTTGGCAAAAGTGCCCTTTGAGCTTTCTGTAAAACCACCAGAGGCCACTGTTTGACTGACTGAATGACTGACTGATCAACTGACCCACCCTCCTTCTTCCCTAAACCCAGGGCTTACTTTGTGCTGGAACACGCCGGATCCGGCACCTCTGAAATCTGATCCGGCACATCATTTTTCTGATCCCCCTACTCACCCGCCCTCCGCCCACATCTGCTCTTCACTTTCACTTTGTTCCGCGACACCCCAACCCTCTTTATTTTCGTGCACGTCACCTCTACATCCTCATGTTGTATGCTGGATTCGTTACCCTGATCTGTTTTGGGACCTCACGGTTCACAAATTAAGCACTGCTTAAACCCAAACCATAGTGTTTTTAAAAGCACAGAATGATCCACCAACCCACTTCCCTAAACCCAACCAATAGTTTTTTAAAGCACCGATTGACCTGTCCACCCACTTCCCTAAACCCAACCAATAAGTGTTTTCAAAAGCACAGATTCACCTGACCACCCACTTCCCTAAACCCAACCAATAGTGTTTTTAAAATCACAGAATGACCCGCCCACCCACTTCTCTAAACCCAACTGACAGTTTTAAAAAGCAATCCAGAAAAAGTAAAGCCCTTACCTGATTTTTACCACGTTTTTAGATTTTACCGCATTCTCACCTTGTTATTTACTTGTTTATTTAAATTTTTGTCTTCTGTTTTTGTCTTATCTGCTTTCTGGAACCGTTCTTCGCTGGACTCAAACCCATAGTTATGGTCAACTTCTCTCTGTGTCTCAAGTCCACTGATGTACATGTTGTGCTTATGGACAAACTGGCAACAGTGGGAAAGCTGTTCATACAGTGGTAAGCGGTCAGTTGGTAAGTGTGAAAAGAAACAACTTAGTGTTCGTTTTAAAGACAAAATGCAGCCATACCTACTTCTGGATACATAATTCACAATCTCCAGGAATGTAAATAGGGCTAAGTTTTTAGAATGAGCCTATATGTTGATTTTATTTATATATATTTTTTCCAAGCAAATCAATGCTAGCTTCTACGATGGCCTACAAAACACATCATCTCTATACCGCACTGTCGTGTGTGTAGAGCTGTTAACCAATTTCCAGTTTGGATGCAAGAAAACAAGACATCAGGCTCCCTATGTAGACAGGATTCAGCAAAGACAGCTCACTAGATCTTGAAAAAGAGCTATTATCTGTAAACACACTACACCTGCGGCTCACGGTTAGCGCACAGCCAATGCTAATCAAATCTCCATAATGAAGAGATTCACTAAGTGAGATTTTACACACTTTTAGTCATTGGACATGGTGAGCTTTATTTAACGCATGATTAACCGGATGTTTACTTCCAATACAGGCCCAGAAGAGCATAAAAACGGCTCAGAGATTGGGTTTCAGTGCGTGAGGGCGAGCATAGCCACGTTTCCTGGCCATATGTAAATTCCTCAAGCGTCTTTGAAGTGCTTATTTTTCTTTTTCAGTTGAATTGAATGTGTGCGTGCATGAATGTGTGTTCTTCATCAAGGCTATTCAGGTGGATATCTGCTCTCTGTCCATGTCAAAGTTTGTTGAAGAAACACTGCATTTTCTGCTTTGGTCGGAGCAGCTTCCTGAGGGAGTGAGATGAAGGGAGTAATGGAAAGAGAGGCCGCATGTGCTGTTAAGCTAATGTGTTAGACGCCATTTAACACACCATTTGCCCATTCAGGGGAAGCAGAATTACAAAATTTAATCCAGTCAAGCCCGTAGAGCCACAACATTGCACCTGATTGCAGGACGAGGTCTCAATGCACTGTTCACATCAGCTAAAAACATTTGCCTGATGACAGAAAAGTTGATGCTGTGAGAGAGTTGAATTGATTTTCTTTGTCTCTCATTGACTAATGAGGTTCAAAGGTTTATTGGCCACATCTCCACATATCAATACTAGTGCGTATGTGGTCCTAACACAACAATGGTGTCATTAACCAGCGTTATATAAACATATTAACAAATATCAAACTCCAGCCACATCCCTGTTCTCATTTTAAAATTGCTTTTGAGCCCAAGAGTCCAAATTATTTTAAGTCAAAGGAAAGAGTTAGAGAACTCAAGTATATTGGAATGTGATTAGCAATTTGTTTGCATAAAATATGCAAACATTCCACAAACATCCACACTATTTTCCCCATGTGTGAGACATACAATTAATCCCCATGAACATTCTTTGGTCTCTATTTGGCACATATTTATACACGCCCCTACTTATTTACACAAATTCCCACTTCAGCAAACTTTCACTGCATCTTTTACACATGCAACTTTGCCTTTGTATAACAAACAAACGTATATACATACACACATATATTGTCCCTTACTTATCAGAGGTCACCACAGCGAATGAACCACCAACAATTCCAGCATATTTTTTACGCAGCAGATGCCCTTCCAGCTGCAACCCAGCACTGAGAAACACCCATACACTCTCACATACACACACACACTCATAAACTACAGCCAGTTTAGTTTATTTAATTCCAATTTAGGCCAATTTAGTTCATCTAATTCACTTATACTGCATATCTTTGGACTGTGGGGGAAATCGGAGCACCCGGAGGAAACATGCAAACTCCAGACAGAAGTTAAAACTGAGTGACACTGACAACAGAAGTTTGGATCCACGTGCAGGTTAATCAGTGGTCAGGCAAGCAAAGGTCAACACAGGTGCAAACAGGTATATGGAGACAGTCCAGAATCGTAATCGGTAAACAGGCGAGAGGTCAAAAGGCAGGCGGCAGACTAAGACAAACGGGCTAAAAAGGCTAAGGTCAAAACACAAGAAAACATTAGGAACCGCGTTGTAGCGATACTTTACAGATAACAAGACTCTGCAATGGGAGTGAGTGAGTGTACTGCTTAAATAGTGTGTGCAATCAGTCTCTGACAATCCTCAGGTTGTGCGAGAAATGAGGAAACATGTGTGAGTGTGACCGGAGGGCATGTATGAAAATGTAGTCCAGAAATGGCGGATTTGTAGTCCATGGTTATTGAGAGTGAAATCCAGCCATCTTATGGAGTACGATCGCTGGTTATCATGACAGTCAGTGCTAACCACTGAGCCTTCATGCCCCCGTAACTATTTACAGTCAAAAACAGACTGTATAATACATTTGAAAATATTAAAAGACAAGGCATACAGTTTTAATTAAAAGTCAGAATGATGTAACTTTTCTGGTGGCTTATAAAATCCAATTATGATGAATAAAAGAGAAATATTGCAAGAAAACTAACAATTAATTTTTTTAAAAACAGAATTGCAGTACTGTGTATTGTCGCTAACTGTACTATGGTGCATTTTAGGTGGCTGCTGCAATCCGATCCTATACCAAAGTTCGCAACCCGGGGATTTCACAAACTGCACCAAAATGCTGTGGACTTTGAGGAGGGGTGAAATTACAGGAGTTTTCCTCCGGGAGACACAACAAAACAGGAAATGGTGGGAGATGGGTATTTAATTCGGAAAACTCCCTGGAAAAAAACGAAATTGTGGACAGGTATGATACAGATAAGGCCACTGAGAACGTGCGCAGTGCTGCAATTTGTCATGTGCAGTGCTGCAACAGCAAAGGCCGCTTTTTCGTTAAAAAACAAACAAAAAAATTGTGCTTTACGCACCATCCACCAGATGGTGCAAGGAACTACCGATTTTCCATTGTCCGGCCAATGTGAACAAAGCCACGAGTGGCTGGGTTTCTTCAAATAATAGAAGATGTGATCAAATAACGAATACATGTTTGTATTTACATATGAATACATCAGAACCATTTTAAGGGAAAAAGTATAGCAAGTTCATGTCTCACAGTTCTGACTTTTTAACAAATTTGCTACTGTGGTTAATATCTCAAAAAAGTCACAATTAGCTTTTTATGATCAAATTTTCATTAAAATATATAACAACAATAAATTAATTAAATAATAAATTAATTAATTAAGCAATTACTATCAATATTGTTATTATTGATTCACTTAAATCAATAAAAATAAGTTTAGGGGAAAAATACTGCAGGGAAAAGATCGGCATAGATCTTTATTTAACTACTACTTTTTTCTGCAAATACTGCTGCTTTGTACAGTATGTTAATTATTTTTTTTATAAGGTACAATCTTATTATTGATTATTTCTTATTCACAAAATGTTATGATTTTTGCCGGCCAATATTCAGTGCAGATGGAAACCTGGAGACAAAAAAAAAGTCACCTAAAATAGATTTCTGTAACTCCTATAAACCGCAGCAGCAATTATTCACCAAAAGCTGAAGAAGAGAGATAGAACCAGGCACATCAATTACAGCATGCAAAAAATAATAATAAAAAAGACAATACGAATAATGACAAAGATTCAGAGAAGCTGGTCAATAAATCTCTTCAATTTCCACACAAATAGAAACCACAAGTGATACTTCACATTTAGAAGTAAACAAGCATTTTCTTCAGCTCGTAAAATATTCAACCTGTTTGAAGACTTCACTGCAAGGTCTTCAAAGGAAATGAATCAATAAATGAATTCATTTCTACAACCGTCAAATTAAAAGAAGTTTTCTGAGAAAACACATGTCAAAAACACTGCTGGAAGCTGTTAGTCATGAAGCTGTGGGCGGAGCGATGTTCACTCCTCATCCATCAATCACATTTACAAAACAATCAGCTCCTCTGTCAGCAGCATAATGAAAAAATGTTGGATCAATCCTGTTAACCCTCGTTCCGACCCTGGCAGTCATAGAAATCAAATCTATTAAATCAACTTGAGGACTAGAGGAGCAATTCAGATCAAGATTAGAGGTTGTCAAGAAATATAATTCATTACCCCACTTGCTCATTAACACTGAATATTATATAAATAACCAGGCCCAAACTTAATCATTTCACCATTAGCTGATGTCAGTCATTTGGACTGCTGGAATATACTCCAGTCGATACCAATTACACAAATATGAATGGTGTATCAAAAAGGACTGCATCCGTGTTTTTTTTTTTATGTTTGGGCCTGTACCTGTTTGAGAACATAAAACACGGGTGAGAAATGCTACCACAAATTTCAGCTCCCACCGCGAGCAGTCACTTGGCGCATAAACGTTATTGTGGCGATGATGGAAAGGGTGTTATTTTGGGAAATCTAGCTGTTCAATCTCTCTGGATTTCTGTCATTTAAGCAGGCAGTCTAAACACTTTGCCTTTGTCAGTCAGCATGCGTCTTGATTTCATTCAGTCATATTAAACCAATATTAACCGACATTAAACTTTCAAGCCTACTCTTATATAGATATAAACTGTTTCTCATTATTTTGATTCCAGTGTAAATACATTAAGGCTTTATTTTTGTGGAATCCTAAATGTTTTTTTTTCAATGATGTGGTGAAAATATTGGTTTATATACTGTACAGTAGAGAAAATAAGTATTGAACACGTCATCATTTTTCTCAGAAAACATACTTCTAAAGGTGCTGTTGACCTGAAATGTTCTCCGGATGTTGATAACAACCAAAAAAATCCATATATGTAAAGAAAACAAAACTAAGTAGTTTACAAAAAGAAGTCATGTGTGATAAAATGAAATGCCACAGGGAAAAGCATTGAACGCATAAAGAAAGGGAGGTGGAAAAGGCAGTGAAAGCCCAGACAGCAGCTAAAATCTCTAAGTAGTTATTCTACAACACTCATCCCTTCATAATTGTAAATTAACATTAGCTGCTTCAGTCCAACATTTAGATTACCAGGATGATGAAGATAAAAGCAGAGTGGACATTTCAGCAAGAAAATGATCCAAAGCACAAATGGTTTCAGAGAAAGAAAATCAAGCTGAAGAATGGAAATCATCTAAAAGAAATTTGAGTACACTGACTTGAATACAATAGAAAGTACAAAATCAAGATCAGATTTGATAGATGAGACCCACAGAACACTCCATTGAAGTGCTCTTTTGAATGCATGTAATTTCATTCTCCATATGAGACGCATCTTAAAGCTGCCATTACCAAAAAAAGCCTTTTAAAGTATTAAATGCATGTCAGTAGTTCAGTACTTTCTCCTTGTGCCATTTTATTGTTTTCACACATAACATTTTATCACACATAGCATTGTTATTACACACAACTTTTTTTTCTTTTTTATGTTTGTATTGTTTGAGTTTTACCAAAATCTGGTTCGATTTCATGTCAGCAGGTACTTGAGAAAAATTGTTCCCATGAAAAAACATTTTCAATACTTATTTCCTTCACAGTAGGTATTTTTTTTTCTTTAGCCAAATTTTGACCCAACAATGTAAATGTCACAATCAAAATTGAGATTTACAATTCCAATCTTGTTGTTTTAGAAAATCTCAGATCAGCAGTTTTTGAAATACTTAGACCAGACCTATAAGCATACCACATTTAATGTCACTATTCCTGATGCTTAGATTGCATTTTGACATATATGTCTTGATCATTACAACATGTCTTGAGCTGTAGCTTAATTTGTGTTTCTAATCATTTTGGGGTCAAATATTTTGCATATGTATTTCACGGACATCATGATGTAATCAGTATCTTATCACATGGCAGCAACTCAATGCATTTAGGCATGTAGACGTGATCCAAACAATCTGCTGAAGTTCAAGCCAGGCATCTGAATGCAGGGAAAGTGATTTAAGTGACTTTGAACATGGCATGTTTGTTGGTGCCAGACGGGCTGGTGGAAGAATTTCAGAAAAATAGGAGTTGAGAAGAAAATTTGTTACTTGAACATGAATATAGACAAATGTGGATGATTTAATAACTTAATAACAATAAAAATAATAGGATGTAGAAACCTAACCCACATTTTAGTCAAATATGGGAAGAAAAGGCCTAATGATTAAGTTGATCCATTTTTTTCCCCAAATTTGATATGGAGGGAGGGAAACAGCTTTTCTTTTACAAAGTATACTGCAAAAAAAAAAAAAAGAATGAAGAAAAAAGAATAATGAATATGTATATTAAAATGTATGTAACACTTTTCTCTCATAGCAAGAAGGCCGCTGGTTCGAATCCTGGCTGGACCAGTTAGCATTTCTGTGTGGAGTTTGCATGTTTTTCCCGTGTTCGCATGGGTTTCCTCTGGATGCTCCGGTTTCCCCACAAAGACATGCGCTATAGGTGAATTGAATAACTGAAATTGTCCATAGTGTACAAGTGTGAGTGTTAATGAGTGTGCTTTCTAGTACTGGGTTGCATCTGGAAGGGCATCCGCTGCGTAAAACAAATAGTTCCACTGTGGAAAGCTCTGAAATAGAGACTAAGCCGAAGGAAAATTAATGAATGAACAAAGATGTATATAATTTGTGGAAAAAAAAGCGACCAAAAAAAGATTTGGGATTTATAATTCATAGTTATGTGTTTAAATATCTGTTTAAATTCATATATGTATGTATGTATGTATATATATATATATATATATATATATATATATATATATATATATATTAGTGCTGTCAATTGATTAAAAAAAATTAACTAATTACTCGCACCTTTTTAAAAAAATTAATCGCAATTAATCACATTTAAAATACTGAAACTTGTAATTTTGGCTATTTAAATGTAAAATTAATGTAAACGCAAGACAAAAAAATATTTAAATTCAAAATATTATTGTTTAATAGAATTTTTGTTTGACTTGTAACACAGATTTCTTCATGTAAACAACATACCCACAATAAACCATCAAGATCCTGGCTTGACAGCCATATTTATTACAGAAATTAAAACACAGGCATGTTAATGACATTTAAATTTCAAAACAATCAATGCCAATAAAGAAAACATTGATTTCCATGTTGGATTCTAAGTGGACTGCAAAAAAATGACCAAATACAGGGATTGCAGATATGGAAAATGAAAAATTATAATAATAAACTAGAATACAAACTGTTGCACTAATTGTAAAGTTTTATTGCTGTGAGTTGAGAACATTAATTATAGAGTAGAAACAATTTTGCTTAATCCTCCTTTACATTCATCCAGTTGCTAGGAGTATCCCGCAAGTGCACAGAGACTCCCAAATGCCCGCAAATGAATGATAGTTTCTTGCAAACCTGTCGTTAAATACATTGCACACCCCTCTCGCACCTACTCAGATACGTCGCTCACTCCACCCCTGACACCCCTCAACAGGCCTGACACACACACACACAGACAGACACACACAACGCGCTGCAGACGTTTTGGCCCCAACGGCCTTCCATACTGGAGCGACTCCCCTCAGATTCAACACGCATGATCACGTTTATCAAATTTGCTTAAACTAAGCGTCCTAAAGTATTTCTGTATTTCACAAGGATTCTGACACAACAACGCAAAGCTTTCGTTGCGTTTAATGAGGAAACACGCTAAACTTGGAGGGCTCATGCTGAAAGGCAGAGTAATGCCCTGTCTTTGAGTTCCGAGTACATTTACATAAGACACCAATACTCCGATTGTAATATGATTAAGATAATACTCTTATTAAAATTCTACCGTGTAGCCTTAAAAGGAACCTTACCTTAAAGGAACACAGAGTCACGAAATGCGGAGGATTTTCTTTCTGTTCGCCATGCGGTATCAACTTACAACAGATGTCGAAAGTTAAAAATGAAACACCCGAAATTGCATAAAACTCTGGATAACCTGTGATGCAACTAATTATTTTATACTGGAACTCGCCTTCAAAAAGTGCTTCCTTGGTCTTATCCACATTTATTGCATGCTGAACACACGTCCACCACAACAGGAAGTAAAAAAAACCTGAACTGCGTTAATTGCGTTAATTTTATTTTTTTAACGCGTTAATTATTTAAAATTAATCGCATGCGTTAACGCGTTAATTTTGACAGTGCTAATATATATATATATATATATATATATATATATATATATATATATATATATATATATATATATATATATATATATATTGGTTTGTTTATTTTGTAAACTACTGATGACATTTTTTCTAAAATAATATAAAACAAATGATTATTTAGAGCATTTTGCCTATTAAAAAGTTATTTTTTAGACATATTTCTAGTTATTTTTAGAAAATACAAATGCAACGTTTCTAACTTCATAAGAGTTAAGAAACTCATATTTAGTAAAATAAAACAAATACAAAAAATTGTAACACGTTGTCATTTTCAGAAAAGCAATGCTCTAAAACACTATGCATGTATTTGAAATTGTAAAATTTTAGAATAAAACTAATTCAAACCTTTTACTTGCACTTCAAATGTCCTTTCTTTCTTTTTTTTTTACTATATTAAATATTGTTTTAAACTTGATTGTGTATGTTAATAAGACACCAGAACTAATGGTCAGGCTTGAGGTAATAAAGTTCCCATTTTTAAGTTTTAAACCTTAAGAGTTTTTTCAGCTTCTTTAATAGAAATCTTTTTCAATGTGACCATTATGTCTTTTTCCCAGCCGCCTGTAATTGTATTCTAAGCCCTCGTTATTTTAACCCAATAGCACTTCAAGGCTTGAGTATGATAAAAAGGCATGTTAATTAAAACAACGCTATCCCAAATTCAAGCTGTCTTCCTTTTATTATATTCCCTTTTTTCTGTCTTCTCACCCATTTTTTACCCTCCATTTTAACCAGTTTCTTCCCCGTCAAGGACAGTTGTTTGCAGCTTAAAACAGTCTTGGTATGCTGCAAAATAGAAAGAAAGTGAAAAAGAAGGTGAGATGAACAGGTGGGAGGAAGAAGCTTTGTGTTGGCAGGGTTTGTCTGGCTTTGAAGGAAGCGGCACAGCTGGACAGAAGAGCAGCAGCGCCTCGAGTCTTCAGCATCTCCATGGAAATGCTTTCCTATTGTCTCTGCGGTCCAGCAGAGAAATGAAACGTGTCGCCAGCTATTCAACAAAAGTGAGCTACAAATAGAACATTGAAAAGAAAAAGAGATATTGGATGAGTTTGTGGCCATTTCAGTAGGCAGGAGAAAAAGAGTACATAGTGGCAAAAGACTTTTTTTTTTTAAAAAAAACAAGAGGTAGACATAGTTTGAGAGAAAATAAAGTTGGAGGTAAGATGAAGGAAAACAGAGCTGCAGTCTGTGAACTCTGGCCGACATCAGCATCAGATCCTTCATGACAGTCTTGCGCGGGCAGCTTTTTGACTATCAAGACAAAGTCTGTTCCACTTTACAGCAGATTCAGGCCAGGAGCCACCCAGCAAGACAGGAAAACACTGTCTGACCACATGTAAAAGCACCTTTAGTTTGGTTAACAAAACATGTAGGGGTGGGTAAATCTGAACAATAACATATACTGTACCACCGTGAAGGGAAAAGAGAAAAATAAAGGGAGCATCATGCTAATTTATTTTATTTTATTTATTTATTTATTTTTTTCTGACTTTAAATAAAGATGAAATACAATAAATAAAATATAATTCAATGCAATACAAACAATTGTAAATAATACTTATAAGTTATCAAGTTATTAACATAACTTATAATTTTATACGTTTATAATAAATTAAGGCGGCATGGTGATGCAGTGGTTAGCACCATCGCCTCACATCAAGAAGGTCGCTGATTTGAGTCTTGGCTGGGCCAGTTGGCGTTTCTGTGTGGAGTTTGTGTGTTCTCCTCGTGTTCATGTGTGTTTCCTCTGGGTGCTCCGGTTTCCCCCACCATCCAAAGTTATGTGGTAAAGGTAGGGTTGGGTATCATTTGGGGTTATTTCATTAGTGGTGCTAAATCTATACTTTTTAAATAGCACCGATGCCTGAGCCAATACTTTTAAGCCACAAAATTATGGTGGATGTCTTTAGAAAAAAAGTTTTATTTGACAAAATAATAATAACAATAATAATAATAATAATAATAATAATAATAATAATTTAGTTATACAACATAATTAAAGTTTAAAGTAAACATTAATTCATATTTTATATAGTTAAATTAAGTTGCATTAATATATTTCTTTTGATCCTTTGCTTGTTTGCATGAATTTAAGATTTGCATTATGCAATTAACATTACATTAGCTTATTACTAACCTGTGCAAAAGCTGTCATCAAATTCAGGGAACACCTTTTTTCTAGAGTTGAGTACCCTTATGGCACCAGGTTTCGGTACCCAACTCTAGGTATAGGTGAGAAAACTATATTGTCCTGTGTGTGAATTTAAGGGGCAATGTGTGTTTCTCAGAGCTGAGTTGTAGCTGCAAGGGCATTTGCTGTGTAAAACATATGCTGAATCAGATGGCGGTTTATTCCGCTTTGGCGACCAGTGATAAATCAGGGACTAGGCAAAAAGAAAATGTACGAATGACTGAATGAATGAATGAATGAATGAATGAATGAATGAATGAATGAATGAATGAAAAATACATGAAAATTGCTAATGAAAAATTTTGTCATTTAATAGACAAAACAAATAAAATAACAAACAAAAAGCACATTTTAGACATGTTTATATTCATTTTTGGACCAAACACACATTTTAATTTCAGAAGAAATAAGAAATCTTGATTCAGAACAGTTAAGAAAGCTTGAGAAAGCTTTAGATGTTTAACCCTGAGTTTTAACCACAGCAAATGAAATAATTTATTATTTTGATCAGCTGTACTTTCCAGGGGGAAATAAAATATTTTAAAAAAGAAAAAGAAAAGAAAAAGGGTCAAAATAAAGAAAATATAAATGAATGAATGAACAAACTAATTAGCAAATTAATGGATGAAAGAACGAATAACGAATGAACATTGATTTGAAATTTGAATAAATGGTCTTTGATCTTTATATTAAAACAAATTATAATATATATATATATATATATATATATATATATATATATATATATATATATATATATATATATATATATATATATATATATATATAATAAACATACAGTATACCTAATACATCTTGTAAAAAATTTTAAAGTGTTCTCATTTTTTCCATAACTATGTCACAAACCAAGCAAATAACACTCTTACTAAGCCTTTCACAGTAAAACAAAAAAACATTACCAAGATATGCTGCTTTCCCAGTTTCCAATTGTGTCCTGCTCATTTGTCTCAGAGCTAACCATATAGACAACCTGTTTAATCAATACCGCCACAAGCGAGTTTCACCCAGAGTGCTGTCTTTGAGTCCGACACTTTCTGTCTCAGATGATTTACTGCTCTCTGTCAGTCTCGGAGCTGATTCTTCCTGCAGAACGATCAACCTGTCAACCTCTTCCACGTCTCCACCAGCTGCCCTGCCTGAAGAACAGGCACCCTTTATATGAGCCTTCCCTGGGCGTCCCCCATCCCAACATCACCTCCACCTCAGAGGAAACCGGAGAGGGGACGGATGGAGTTACAGCGGCCAGGCGGGGAGCAGCTGACCTGGGCTAGCAGAGGAACAACCTGCTGGGTCTGAAGCTCCAAGCTGGAGGTTCAAGCTCAGCAGTCCATAACAACCTCTAGACTGAACAAACAGCAAGAAAAAGAGATGGATGGAAGGATGGAATGAGAAAAAAAGTGGGATAATAATCGTGGCACAGGGCTCTTACAATACCCTTTGCTTTATTGCAATGGAAAGGAAAGGTAACACTTTATTTAGATGGTTCACTTTTTGATATTCTGTTGACTATTAGTAACTTCGTCACATGCCAACCAACTTTCAAAAAATGTCAGTAGACTGTCTAAAATCTGTTAGAACTTTGTAATGGTCCAACAACAGACAATAAGCCACTTTGCAAGTACTTGTGAGCTAAATTTGAAATAAGAAACTAATGACATGTTGTTACAGAGTTACAATAAACAGAATAATGATCAAAGTTCAAAAGTAAGTTCAAAGCAAAATAAGGCACTTTATTCTTATCCTTATTTTATTCTTAGACTTTCTTTCCTACCACGGGCAGAATAAAATAATGGAAGTCCATTCACCCCACCAAATTAAATAATAAATGTTTAAAAAATATATAATTGTGACTTTTTGCCTCAGAACTGGGATATACACTCACTGGCCACTTTATTAGGTACACCTGTCCAACTGCATGTTAATGCAAATTTCTAATCAGCCAATCACATGGCCGCAACTCAATGCATTTAGGCATGTAGACATGGTCAAGACGATCTGCTGCAGTTCAAACTGAGCATCAGAATGGAGAAGAAAGGTGATTCAAGTAACTTTGAAAGTGGCATGGTTGTTGGTGCCAAAAAGGCTGGTCTGAGTATTTCAGAAACTGCAAATCTACTAAGATTTCCATGCAGAGCCTTTTCTAGGGTTTACAGAAAATGGCTAGGGGTCAGAGAAGAATGGTTAGACCAGTTTGAGCTGATAAAAAGGCAACAGTAACTTAAATAAACATTCGTTACAACAGGCAAAAGAGCATCTCTAGACACACAACACCTCGAACCTTGAGGCAGATGGGCTACAACAGCAGAAGACCACACTGGGTGCCACTCCTGTCTAAAATCTAGACTAAAATCTCTCAGGAATATTTCCAGTACCTTGTTGAATCTATGCTATGAAGGATTAAGGCAGTTCTGAAGGTAAAAGAGGGTTCATCCCAGTACTGGTAAGGTGTACCATAAGTGGCCGGTAAGGGTAATTTTCTTACAACTGCTAATTCGCATTATAATCTGTAAGCTTAAAACTGAAAAACAAAATAGAACAGAGTTACTAAGATCACAGAATACTAAAAAAAATAAAAATAATAAACTGTAATATGTAAGCTCACAACTAGAAGAAATAGTGAATAGTCTGAAATAGACTAGTGGATAGATTATAGATTATTTATTATGATTTAGTGGGACACTTCCATTTTAAAATAATATATAATAATAAATAAAAATAAAATATTTTCAAGCAGGCATCTGAAACATTTCCCTAACATTTTCCTTGATAAAATAAACAGCTAGTCCCACCTCCAAAGCACATGAGCAAATAGTTATTTATCAGGCTCAAACATGAAATGTTCTAATAGCACTTCAGAGTCAAATTATATTCCTACACTTTCTGTTTACAGTTGAAGAAAGAATGTTAGCAATCAAATTTCCTTTAAACATTAATTTTACTGTTTCTCAAAATGTCAAATTCTAATAATGAAACTCATATACTCATTTTACAGGCTCACTTTAAGTTATACAGTTGTTCACATATTATTAGTCTTTATAAGTAACCTTCTAATGTTTTCCACTAAGGTAACTTATTAGAAGAAGCCCAGCATCTCATTTAAAAGACTGGAAGACATGTTTTCATGTGTGGAAAGATCAGAGGATGAGAACTGCGAGCATCTGTAAACACAAACACTTACATCATTACCAGACGGTCACTTTAGCCAGCTTTAATGTCTTTGATTTGATCTTGCCAAATTAAACACACACACACACACACACACACACACACACACACACACACACACACACACACATATAAATAAATAAATATATATATATAGTTGAAGTCAGAATTATTAGCCCCCTTTGAATTTCTTTTTCTTTTTTAAATATTTTCCAAATGATGTTTAGCAAAGCAAAGAAATTTTCACAGTATGTCTGATAATGTTTCGTCTTTTGGAAAAAGTCTTACTTGTTTTATTTCGGCTAGAATAAAAGCAGTTTTTATTTTTTAAACACAATTTTAAGGACAAAATTATTAGCCCCTTTGGGCTAATTTTTGATTCAATAGTCTACAGAACAAACCGTCGGTGTACAATAACTTGCCTAATTACCCTAACTTGTCTAGTTAATCTAATTAACCTAGTTAAGCCTTTAAATGTCACTTTAAGCTGTATAGAAGTGTCTTGAAAAATATCTAGTTAAATATTATTTACTGTCTTCCTGGCAAAGATAAAATAAATCAGTTATTAGAGATGATTTAGTAAAACTATTATGTTTAGAAATGTGTTGAAAAATTCTGCTCTCTGTTAAACAGAAATCGAGGAAAAAAATAAACAAGGGGGCAAAACCTTCCATCTTTTTCCAGTCTTTCAATACTGAAGGCTACATGCACGTGCATTTATGACTAGTCATTCTGTATGCAAACTAAATGGTGTAGCATAAATGTTAGCTGACATACCCAATATTCCTAATAACAGGAACATATTACATGTTCAGAAGATAATTGCTGATTCATAGGTGATGAGGAAAAAATTTCACTTACTGCCACAACAACAGCACAACTAAAACTACTGGATGGAAAATGCTAAAGGAGATTTTTTTTCCCATAATCATGTTAAATGCAAGTGTCTGTAAATGATTTGTAAAATTAAAATTAAATAAAAAAAAAGATATACATGTTTAAAATTACATTATATCAATATTTAGTTTAAATATATTTATGCAAAAAAAAAAAAAAAGGTGTTTTCTGCAAGGTGTCTCATAACCGAGAACCCGCCACAGAGAAAGCGATATCCGCTCTATGGCTCAGTCTGGACTAAGGAACTAAAAGAAGATTTTGATCACTTGATCTAAGAGATCTCACAGGAGTGTAAAAATGCAACAGCTCTGAGAGATAGGTTGGGGCTAGATTATGATGGGATTTAAATACCAGTAAAATCCCTTTAAAATCAATTATAAATAGGATAGGCCGCCAACGGAGACCCCTTAGAAGAGAGGTAATGTGGTCATATTATCTACTATTACAAACAACTTTTGCAGCAGCATTTTGGACCAACTGAAGGTGAGAAATTTGAGATTTTGAAATGCCACAGTAAAGTGCATTGCAGTAGTCTAATCGTGGCATAATAAAAGCATGAACAGCCATGTCTAGTGTGGTGGGAACATACATATCTTGACCTGGAGTTTTTAATGTTTTAAGCTGTAATTAAATTATTCATACTCTAAATATGACAGACAAAATGGTTAGATTAAATTATGACTTGAGAAATGTTTGACAGTTCTAAAGACTTATTCTGACATACAAAAATGTTGCATTTTTACAATTTGATGGTTTAAAAAAAAAAGCTTTTAGCAATATACCTATGTGGCTCAAACAATAATAACATAATTTAAACCCTGGCTTCAAGGATAACTCATCGTTTCATAAAGCATAGCTGATATACGATTGCTTTAAGTCTCAAAGAACAACTGCTGAGCTATAAAACTTTCCTTACACTGTATTTTAATGGAAAATATACTCACTGATGTCTAAACAGAATTCCTTTCTTAATTTATACACCCACAACTCAGGCAATGTCAAACAAATACACACATTTATTTGATCAAGAGTACTCTATCCTTTTTCTGCTCTTTTTCTTTGTCTTATCTCCCTCCTTTTTGTCAAATCCCTGGTTTCGAGAGCTTATCACGAGTTACTCAGGGCACTGGTGTGTTTAAGAAAACAAAGTCTGTCTGGCCTTATAACAGGCCTTCACAGTAGGGAAGTGTCATCTAGAGTACACCGGGCAGCACGTCTGCTTCTCATTCAGTCTATTTATTTTTAATCCAGAGTAAAAAAAAAAAAAAAAGGAGTAGTTAGGGTAAAACAGATAGTTCACCCAAAAATGAGAATTCTGTCATTGTTTACTTGCTCTCATGTCATTCCAAACTTCATCCTTTAAAAGTGGATGTGGACCAGAAACCATGAAAGAATGTCTTAGTGATTTTAGAAAGAGATTATGGTGATAAATGATGACAGAATTGTAATTTCTGGGTGAAACATTCTTGCAACATTCAACTTTATGAATCACTAGACCAATTGCTGAATTCCCCATCAGAAACGCTGCGTGTGTTGACATGTCTTCTTTGCAGTCAATATTTTCTGCACTTCTAATGAAATCACACTCCCAACGGCCATTTAGGAAATGTGCATATTGACTAAATAGAAGCTATTCAAGACACTTGACTTTTCCTGTTCAAACTTTGAGAAGGAAGTGAATACAAATACACACATTTATGTATTTTTATGACCTTGTTTTTTTTTTTTTTAAAGAGGACATACAGTATTGCCTGAAGTCTTTCTAAATGTACGGATGGAGGAAAATAAAAGTAAAAAAGACTACATTAACAAAAGTAACATAATAATAATAGAATCACCAACAGTAAAATGGACATTGAGTAAAAATGGATTTGCAAAAAAAAATTACAAATAAATAATAGTGGTTGTAAAACTGCAAAATGCTAAATTAAGATCTGAAGCAGGTTCTTCATAAATTATCAAATCAAAATAGGAATACAACAAAATTGAAAAAAAAAATAGAGCAATATACGAAGATGATGGGGGAAAAATGGGTGGAAGAAAAAAAACTGTGTAGGAGAAAAGTGATAGGAAAATATATTTTTTATAAGTTTTTGCAATGCCTCGCAGATGTTTTAAATTATCTCGCAAAATTGTTCTTCCACAACCAATTCCTGTTTACTTCATACATCAACTTTCGCGTTTTTGCTGAGATTCTCCCGCATTTTCCCACTCTATCCCACTATCATCCTACAATTAAATATTGTTCCATATTTCTCCACTATTTTTATTCATGTAAGCATGTTCAAATGAATATAAAAATTACAGCATTCACTTTCTTTCCATTAAAGCTCTGCGTCAATAATCTCCCTTCTTATGCAACCTCTGAATCAGTGAATGCATGTATAAGCGCTGACTTATGCTTCTGTACACGCCATTTAAAGTGACACCTCTGTTATCAAACAAGTAAGGAGCAGCAAATGAAACTCTCGTTTTGATTTGTTTGAGTACAGAAGTGCATTTTTATATAATTTTTACATACTTTCAGGATTTAAAATATGGGAAAATACTTAATGATAGGATGATAGTGGTATGGAACAGTAAAATATGGGCTCCTGGCAAAACGGGAGGGTTGACATGTATGAAGTGAATAGGAAGTGTGTGTGTGTGGATCAACAGTTTTGTTCTTTGCGACGGAACAAAAACTAAAAAAAAAAAAAAAACATTTTCCCATAACCAAGTTTTTTTTCTTCCACCCATTTTTTCCCGTAGGAAAAAAAATAAAATAAAATAAATATTAAATTAATAATAAATTATATTAATAATAAATAAAAATTATATATATATATATATATATATATATATATATATATATATATATATATATATATATATATATATATATATATATATATATATATATAAATATACACACACACACACACACACACACACACACACACACACACACACACACACACACCAAAGGCTTCTCAATGAGTACATCTCTCTTTTAAATTTATATTTATATATGATGTTGATTAATATTTATTTTATTTTATAGGACGCTATACAATAACATATTCATGTCCAAAAATTTGTACATTAGGGCAGACAGGCAGGCAAACAGACAGACTTCTGTTTAACAGAGAGATTTTTTTCAACCCATTTCTAATCATTATAGTTTAAATAACTCATTTCTAATAACTGATTAATTTTATCTTTGCTATGGTGACAGCAAATAATATTTTACTACATATTTTTTCAAGACACTTCTATACAGTTTAAAGTAACATAAAAAATGTTGTTCTGTAGATCAACGAAAAAATATATAGCTTAAAGGGGCTAATAGTTTTGACTTTTTAATGGTGGTTTAAAAATTAAAAGCTGCTTTCATTCGAGCCAAAATAAAACAAATAAGACTTTCTCCAGAAGAAAAAATATGATCAGAAATACAGTGAAAATTTCCTTGCTCTGTAAACATCATTTGGGAAATAAAAACAAGTAAAAAAACAAAGAAAGTTAAGTAATTCTGATTTCAACAAACGAACGAACGAACGAGATAGATAGATAGATAGATAGATAGATAGATAGATAGATAGATAGATAGATAGATAGATAGATAGATAGATAGATAGATAGATAGATAGATAGATAGATAGATAGATAGATAGATAGATAGATAGATAGATAGAAAACAGTAAGTTATTATGTAGCTTTATTGAGTTTGACTTTTTAGTAAGAAAGCACTGAATTTTCAAATTTCCACAAAGCAGTTCTTTCCCTCTCTCTCTCCCTGTCTATCTCTCTCTGTCTGTTTCTTTCAGTCCTCTATTTAGTCTTTGTCATGACCATGAAAACCACCAAACCACCATCCACATACGGTGGACGTACATTTAACACAGCTGGGTGAACCTGAGCAAACAGAGGTTTACTAACATAAATAAGCTCAAACCAAAAAAAAAAAAAGTGCCTTTGTGTACAAAGCAGCCAAACAAACAGATCAAATCAAAGCCACAGCGCTGGAGCAGAGACCTGCTGCTAGACATACAAAACAGCTCTCGGTCATCATTCACTGTGGTCAAGAAAAAACAAACAAACAGACACACAAACACACATTTCACATGCATAGCTGGCAGACATACAGATGGTTTTGTGAGTCGTGATGTTTAAGCAGCACGTCTTGATTGGATCTGTGATAAAGATGTCTCACTTAAAGTCCATTTTAGGTGCGGATCAGAGTGTGTCCTTTAAATGAATGAGCCAAATTTCCAATCACATTGATATAAGCACAATTTCCTCTTTAATCAAAGAGATAATGACACTTCTCCTCAGAGAGAGAGAGAGAGAGATGAGGTGTGAGGGCCGCTGGTTTGTTTAGCACTCATTAAGAAAGCATTAGTCCTGCGCCCCAAGCTTTGATTACATTTTGGCCGAGTGATGGACAGGAGGACAGAGAGTGTTTTCCAGCATGAGTCTGAACAGTTCTTTCACAGATGATCCACTCATGATCTGCTGACACCAGAGGTTCAGAGGCTTTGTGCTGGATCAGACTCTCATTACTCTCATTATTGCTTTCCAAACCTGAAGTCTTGCACTTACAGTATATAATCTCAGGCCTGCTACAGGGATTCAAGACCTGAAACTTTCTTTCATTCTTTCTTTCTTTCTTTCTTTCTTTCTTTCTTTCTTTCTTTCTTTCTTTCTTTCTTTCTTTCTTTCTTTCTTTCTTTCTCTCTTTCTTTCTTTCTTTGTTTTTAATATTTTATTTTCATTCTTTCTTTTATCCTTTCTTTGTTTTTTTATATATTTTTGTGTTATTCCTTTTTATTCTTTCTTTGTTTTTATTCTTTCTTTCTTTCTTTCTTTCTTTCTTTTAAATCTTTTAAATCTTTTTCTTTTTTATTCATTGTTTATTTTTATTATTTATTTATGTCTTTTCATTATTTCTTTCTTTTCATGTTTTTTCTTTCTTTCTTTTTTATCTTTTTTCTTTTATTTTTTCTTCGAGTTTCTTTTTTCTTAGTTTTTTATATTTGTTTTTATTATTTTATTTGTTTTTATTCTTTGTTTTATTATTTCAACCATTTTATAATTTACTTTTTTTATTCAAATTTTTTATGTTTTTCTTTCTTTCAGTTTATTATTTCATTCTTTCATTTTCCTTTGTTCCTTCTGTTTATTATTTTCTTTTTGTTTTTTGTTTTCATTATTTAATTCATTCTTTCTTTCATTTCATTCTTTCTTTATTTTCAGGTATTTCTTTCTTTTTCTTTTTTCTTTGTCTTTCTTTGTTTTTATTATTTCTTTCTTTTTTTCTTTCTGATTCTTATTTCCTTTTTCTTAGTTTTTACTATTTCTTTATTTTATTGTTTCTTTATATTGTCTCTCTTTTACTTTTTCTTTCTATTATTCTTTCTTTAATTTTACTTTTCTTTCTTTCTATTATTCTTTCTTTTTATTTTTATTTGTATGCTTTACTTTTATTTTTTCTTTCTTTCTATCTTTTTATTACTTCTTTCTTTTTATTCTATTTTCTTTCTTTTTATATTATTATTGCATTCTTTCTTTTTATTGTGTTCTTTCTTCTTATTAATACTTTGTTATTTATTTATTTCCATTATTTCATTCTCTTTCTTCATTTTTATTCTTTCTTTTATTTTATTTTTTCTTTTCTTTCTTATATTGATATTCCTTCTGTGTTTTAATTATTTTAAATGAAGCAATATTATTTTGTAGCAGTTTTTTATATTTGATTCAAAAACTTTAAAAAGTATAAAAATAAAAAAAAATTATCTTAGAAATACAACTCAGCCTAAATAATGTAATTTAAACTAATTTACAAAAACTAAAAATAACTAAAGGATATCTAAAAGTATTTTAATAATTAAAACAAAGAAACATAAAAAAAAATTTATCAAAAATGAATTTAGCAAAGATAAGAGATACAACAAGGTTTTTTTTTTCAGATGCTTTAATCCAAAGTGACTTACAAGTGATGATTTGTCTTAATGAGTAGTACTTCAAAATCCAGATATTTTTACACTGAAAATCTGTAGATAAACATATAAGCCTCACTTCTCTCACTCTTTCACACTTCCAGTGAGCAGCAGATTTTTGCCTCTCCATTTCCCAAAGCACACTGGCTATATTATATCAATATGATGTCTGATTTTATTACAGCAGCTCTTGGATCAGTCACACTAGGTCTTTTTTACTATTTCCCTCAGGTCTCGTACGTATCCATTCCTCATGAAAAAGAGATCCACGTCTATAAACTTTTATCGTTTCTCTTATAACCGCAGCGTTCTTCATAGAAACTTTTGGTTGTAAAGTGATACAGATCACATCAGCTTCAAATATTATTTTAAAGCCATTGGACTCTGAGAGGCTGAAAATATACAGCAGACGAGTCAAGCTCAAATCAAGCGGACAGATATATTTATGATTTCCATTCCTTCTGCTCTCCAGCCTCTTTTCATCTTTTCCTTCATGCTGGTTCACCTGTTCATTCCAGTGGTGCTGTGATAGAGAAGAGCTCATGCAGAGTAGACAGCTGAGATTTTTACTGTTAGCATTAATCGTATCTCTGCTCCTGCACTTTTATCCTGTTCCTCGTTTATATGTGCTCATAAACAACTATTATGAATGATAATAGATTGCTATTATTTAAAATCAAATTAGAATTTTTACAGAGGAAAGTTCAAACCAAAATATTTAAGCCTCTTTCAGTAAATATATTCCTCAACACACAAATAAACACACACACACGCACGCACACACTTTACAATTAATTTAAGGTTTACTTTCTTTTTCCCAATTCATAACTTTGCATTACCTGCATTCTTGGCGCTAAGCACCCCGAAAGACAATATTTATTACATTTTATTATTGGAAGGAGAAAAATAATGATTTACCTGACAAGAAAAGAGACAGTTTAACAATCAAGATTTTTAATCTTGATTAGGTCAAGAATGTGAATTGATTTAAAGTTTTTACAACAGTAACAGTACATGCTGTTTAGAACCACCCTACCCCTAAACCCTACCATCACAGGAGACTGTGTGCAGCTTTAGTCTCTGAAATGAGCTCATTCTGTGTGACTTAGAAGCTTTTTGAAGAAATGAGGACTTCACCAATATTTCACCTCCTTTTTGTAATACCTGTGTCATACCCATTTCATTATACAGATTTGTGTCCTGATGTTACGAACACACACACACACACACACACACACACACACACACACACACACACACACACACACACACACACACACACACACACACACACACACACACACACACACACACACACACACACACACACACACACACAGTTGAAGTCAGAATTATTAGTCCCCCCATTTGACATTTTTATTTCTTTTTTTAAATATTTCCTAAATTATGTTTAACAGAGCAAGGAAAGGAGGTCTTATTTGTTTTATTTCGGCTAGAATTAAATAATAAATAACTAATAATAAAAACGAAATATATTATTGATAATATTATTATTGAAAATAATATTATTGAAATAAAATAATAAAATAAAAACTAAACTAAATGTCAAATTACGTAATAGTTACTTTAATAAAAAAAAGCATAAAAACAGTAATTACATGATAACAACATAGTTTTCACAATTGTTCATTAAACTGAATTTTTACATGACAAATTAGATTAATATTTGACTATATATATAATAAAATTGCATTAATGCTTCAAAATATTACAATATATAATAATAGTAATAATATTAACAACAAAAACAACAATAATTTCAATTATATTTAAAAAATAAATAAGTAAAATAATAATAGTAATAATAGTAATAAAAACTAACAATAATATTATTATTAATAATAATAATAATAATAATAATAATAATAATAATATAATAAAAACAACAACAACAAAACATTAAAGTTACACTAATTAAAAAACTTTTTTTTTTTTTTTTTTTTTTGCTGCGGATTCATGTACAGACAAGAATCTTCACTTCTGGGGGTCTGGAGAAATACAGTGTAGTATTGCTTATTTACTGAATAATACGTCCTTGCTTGTGCGTTGAGGGTTAGTGGGCTTGAGTAACTCATAGATGGAGAAGTTCAGACGCTTTCACAGCATGTGGCAGTATGAGACCAATTGCAACTCTCATATTTAAAAGACTGCAGCATTTGCCTCTTCCTATGCTTTTCTTCTGCTTTTTTTTCTCAGTCACTTGGGCTTTCTTTACGCAGGCTCTGGATTTATACAAGTTGACAATAGGCGGCTTTGCCGGGCTGCTTTTATTGATTTTCATTAGCAACCTCTCCGGTGCCACATGAGATCAACTCTAATGACATCAGCCTTCATCAACACTGCAGTAAAGAGCGGCTCATGTCTGTTTGTGCACTTCATTGTTTAGCTCAGGCAAACTACAAGCACATTTCTTGCTGTTTTCAAATACTGAAGTGGAGGTTCATTGCGAATTAAAAGTTTGATTAAAAAATTGCAAGGAAAGTCTTGCTTTACAGCTGTTTTCCCCTTTCTTTATATATTATCTCCTTATATTGTATCTGACATTTTTTTCAAAACTGAGTTATTGACATATTCGTATTAAATGACAACTTATTTACATTATGGGAGTTTTTTTTTATAAGTTGTTTACATTTTAAGAATTTTTATTTAAAGGTACTATATTGCTATTAGCAAACAACTGACTGACTTTTAGCTCAATAAAGTACAAATTTACTGCTTATTGATAGTTAATAAGTAAGGGTGTCACGATCCTCCAATTCCTTGATTCGCTTATATTTTCGATTCTAAAGTGACGATTCGATTCGATTTTTGATTATGAATAATTAATTAATTAATGACCAATTAATTATTTGTAGCCTACCGTTTAAACTACCTGACCTGCATGGTCTTTGTTTTACCCATAAACAAATCATACAGTAAATGAATAAAGGCAAGATACACACATAATTACCACCTGTCAATCACTTTTTCTGCGGGACTCGTGAATAGGTAGTGATCTGTGTTGTTATAATGGCGTCGGAAAAAAAGACACACAACCAACAGGAACCAGCCAACAGTATCTGAGCTGTTCGCTAAAATGACAAAGTACAAGTGAGTGAAAGATTGAAGCAGTCCTCTGACTGCCTGGACCTGCTGTCTCGAGCGCATGGCTGTGTATGCATCTGTGTCTGTGTGGTCACGTTATGTGCATTTTTAGAGGTAGAAAGGAAGGAGGGCTGCTCAGAAATGCTACACGCCACTGTGGATGTCAAATCGTTGTCGTTCTAAAATGCCATTTAAAAACAAAGACAGTGTAAACAGGGCCTGAGTGTGTACTTTTCGCGAGCGGATTTGCAACGGGGGCGGGTGGAGGATTGCGATGCCGGTGTTGTCTATAGGACGAACCGTACGTAATACGTACATAGCAGAGCTTACAAAACTGTGTTATTTTTTGTCGACAACACGAACGTTGTCAACAAAACTCACTGGAAATCTAAAATGCTTACACACCGGCGACTTCATTGAAAGAGGAGAGGGTTTAAGTTCTGTCGACGGGTCTCCTGCTTCTGCAGTTTAACAAGCTCTTCAACAAGCCTGTTTTTTTTCCCGCTTGGCAAGCCAAGCTGACGTGACATGGGGGCGTGGCAGCATCGACGATTCTATTTTTTGATTCAATAATCGAAATTGAGCATAAATTTCGATCGATTTCGATTAAAAATCGAAATCGTGACACCCCTATTAATAAGATAGTTGGGTTTAGACATTGGGTAGGATTACAGATACAGAATAGTATCATACTTTATCAGTACCAACAAACAATAAATATTTTAATAATAGGCCTGTAATAAGCCATTAGTTAATAGTAGGAATCAGTACTTAAACTAAACTTATTAATTCAGTCGCTGTAGCTTGGGAAACATGTTTTACCATTTTTAATGTCGAAAACTTTGTAATGTCAAAACACTGTAAAACAATCCTGTTTTCTGCTCTTAATTTACAGTTTAATTAATCAAAATTCAATTTCTATTATGGTCAATTAGATTTATTTATTTTTTATTCAATAAAAAATATTAATCAATAGTTGGTGAATGTGTGTGAAAATGAGTGTGTAGTGGTTTCCCAGCACTGAGGGTTGTACTCTCAGTGATTGGCTATGACTAGAAAGGGGTCTGCTATGTAAATCAATTGCCTGAAAAACTGATGGTTCATTCTACTGTGGCAACCCCTGATGGAGTAGGAAATAAGCCGAAGGAAAGTAAGCGAGTGAGTGAGTGAGTGAGTGAGTGAGTGAGGGACGGAGGGAGGGAGGGAGGGAGGGAGTGAGATAGTGAGTGAGTGAGTGAGTGAGTGAGTGAGGGAGTGAGTGAGTGAGTGAGTGAGTGAGTGAGGGAGTGAGTAAAAAATTAAAATGAAATAGTTATTACAGCATTTCCAACCCCTTTCTAGCAGCCCACATTTGTTCTTCTGAATGGAAATCAGTAAAATCATGTAAGGTGACTTTTGCAGTATGTGACATGGTTGACATATTGAAGTGTAATAAAGCCTGCATGCTTTGCACTTAAAATTGTTGCTGACATTTAATGGCTTGAAACGAACCAAAGGGTGACAATGTGATTGTGTGCACCATCATGCAAAATGGGAGGTGTAAAACCATCATTAAATAATGCCTTGGACTCATTTGTTTTGACGCATCACACCAAAAACAGCTCAACCAATGAGATGAACATGCACTTTTGATCATGTGCATGCAGCTGCTAAAGTTATATTAAACATGACTTCTTCATTCAGTGAAGATGATGATGCATAAAGGCAAGATAAATATGTTGCTGCTTTTTCAGTAGTGTCTGAACATAAAATGCTGTATGATAAACATAACAGAAACTACAATAATGTCAGCAGGAGGGAGTTACTATAAAGTGTAGCAAATAAGATTGCATAGTGAGTTTCATTTTAGTTTTCTTTTATGACTGTCAAGTTCATTAAAAGTCGTTTAATCTGAGCGGGTGATTTTGTGCGTTCACTCTTCTCAATGACAGTGCTTTTAAAAACTCACTCTGCTCAATGACGGTGACAATCTATTGGGTTTAAATACAGAAGAAGTCTAAAAAATGCTGACAATAAGCATGAGCGAAAAGCTACTTGTTGTGTCCAAGCCCTTACAGAATATTTATTTATGTTTTTAAAAGCATGAAAGAGAACTTGTACTGTTCTGTGCTTACATCATTTAAGGGTGAACTATCCCTGTATGTATGTATTACATTTGTAATACACACAAAACCATAAAAGTCACAAACTGGAATTCACACAACTACTATTAACAGAAGATGTCTTGCTTCCACATTTAAAAAGAAAATAAGGTGTATATATTATTAATTTTTGCAATCGTTTGCAATTTGGACATTTTAAAGACTCAATTCTGAAGTCTAAACACTATTTTAGATTGTAAGAAAAGTGTGCTAGTCTGCAGTCTTTAACATCAGCTTTAACAAAAGCCTTTCTTTATTAATTAGTAAAGGCTTCAGCAAACGGACATCACAAGATAATATCTTCAGGAGAAGTCTATCAACATTTCCCTGGATATTTTATAATTATGCTTCCCGAGTGTCCAAAGAACAATTGCTTATAATAGACGAGGTGTAGGAGAAAGTCCTTTGTGTGTGATAATGAATTTACCTGCCTTAATCTGGGACACGTTAATAGGAGATCTCAATGGAGAAAGGCGAAGAGAAAGGAAGAGGCGCTCGCGTAGGAAATGACACAATGAGATTGTCTTCATGTTAATGTGTTCAGCAGCACACAGAGGCGCCAACACCTCCCTTATGTCATCCATCAATCTCTATCAGTCTCAAGGAACGAGGGAAGAGAAGTGATATGAGAGCATGAGAGGAAATGGATGCACCTTCCATAAAGACTTCCACAAACAACAACACCTATAAACACTATAACCCTACCTCCATATCTCCAAAAATTATCTGTCAGTCAGCAGCGACCTTACGTTCCCAGCTAACCTTCATTTCAAGAGTTTGATCATTATGGCAAGCCATCTTAACATTTATTCGATATATACTACTTTGGTTTAGCTTATACTTCTGCAGAGTGATTGCCGTGACACACGGTGCATGCATTGTGCATACTAGTGCATTTATACTTCTGCATGCTGTTTGTGTTACTTTACAATAACACTTCGGAAACACTAGCTGGCAGTATGTTTTTGTTCCTTTGTGTCAAGCTTTTTGTTGAGTCTTTGTGTCAAGTCGTTTGAGTTTTTTTTTTTTTTTTCTAAATGCTACCTAATGTAGAATTAACTAAAACTCGCTCATTCTAAGATGGGAACTAGCGACATTAAAGCAACATCTTTAATCATAATTTAAACAAAACAAAAAGTTCTATTTAGAGTTCCTTTCACTGGACACCACATTCGCTCCAACAGGTTTGCACAGCTCTCGGCCCCACCCACACACATCATCATTACCAAGCAGACCAATCACAAAGCTTGTGCTATCACATTGTGTAGTTACATTTTTTGAGAGGTGCACATCAGCGGCGGTTACAGTGAGGGGTATGTGACCGCGCAAAGGCAGCGGATCATAGGATCATACGCGTGCGATTTAAACAGAAGTATAAATCAGCCTTTATTGTATGGGTACTAGTACTTTTAGTAGACACTGGCAATTATTTTAGATATTCATTAAATAGACACTGGTAGTTAAATCCAAAATCAAATAAAAAGTGTTTCAGGGAAAATTCATGGGTCAGTGCTCTTTGAAAAAGGATTAATAAAGATACACAAAGTCAAAGGTATACTCAAAAAGTAAATCAAAATTTATTCATTAAAAACTGGTTCAAATTTATTATACCAGCACTTATTTATTAGATATTATATAGATAATTAATAATTATTAATTTAGTAGTATTCTTTTATTAGTGACTGGTAACTGTATTTCAAATTTTAGCAATTGACGCATATTGTTCATACATCATTTAATGGGTAAGGCTATCTAAAGTACTTATATTTGATTATAATTGCTAGTAGCTAATAAACATCCACTAGTACATAAAAGTAAGTGCTAGTCACAACTGTAATATACAGTCAAAACTGAATATTAGATATCTCAAAGATGGATCCATGTAGAAGTCAATGGGGTATATGTATAGCTAGTGATTTTCCGCCAATGATAAACGTCCGGTGACTATTTTCAATTTCTTAAGGTTCCTTTTACAGCATCGATGTTGTAATGTAATTACAATACATTTAGTAAGCTTTCATTTAGTTCAAGCGTAAAATAAGATAAAAGACAGTGTAACCATGAGTGCCGTCAAGATCAGCAGGTGAGCACAGAAACTCCATTGAAAATACTGGTGTAAAAGAGCGTGTCATATTTTAAAGACATGGCAGAGGAAAATGGAATTTAATTCAGCGCTTCTTGTCCAACTTTATATCATATATCTATCAGGCAATGATGATAACAGATTTTTTAAGAAATCAGACCTTAAATGTGGCAATTTTATGATGAAAACAAAGTTCACCGAAAGCGATGAGGCTGGCTGGCTGAAATTAAAAGTCTGTGTGCATATAACCCACTGTAGAGCTAGACGATATTGGAAAAGAGTTAACTTGCAATGTTTTATTTGTCTGCAACATATATTGCAATATGAAAGAATTTGGAAAGTTTGGATAAATTTATATTGATTGGGATGATTTCATAGAACAGATAATCTGTATGGGTCTAAATGTATTTATGTAAATAAATTAAATAATTTAATGTAAATAAAAAAAACACTGCACAGACTTCATTCTATAAAAATCAACAATTAATCTTTGTTAAAATGTTATCATTTTTTATACACAAATGGTTTAAAAAGACTTCACATCTTACAGTCATTGGTCTTGAAAACAAAGCAAACAAGCAAATGAAAATGTTCAATCTTTTAAGATTCAACTTCACAATGTGGTTCCTGGTCAACTATAATTCCACTCAAATTTCCTAATAGATTAATAAACTAAAACTAAACTGACATTGCAGATTTGGCAATGTGACTATAGCAGATTTGTACATTGTGATATTGTTGCTGAAACGATAAATTGCTAAGCCCTATCCGATTGCAAATAATAATAAAAAAAGATACATTTCTTTCTAGTGACAATAGAGTAGTTATCAGTCACTTAAAGAAAGTATTTGTATCTATTGGATTAGTTCTAATATCTAATAAAATACTATATTAGTCTCTAATAAAAAATATAATGATAAGCACTAGTGTATATTTAATATGTAGTATCTAATAAATAAGAACTAGTATTAAAAAGATATTACTGTAAAATGATACCAGTAACTGAATAAGCTCCAATAACAATGGAAAATATACTTGTATTTAAATCAGTTACCAGAACAAAAAAGAAAAAAGTACCAGTACAATTCACAGATTAAATATTAAAATGGCTTGCCATAGATTGCTGCTGCTGCTGCCTTATAAATAAGCAAGTTTTCTGGAAAGAGAGGCCAGAAAGGGTAGAAAAGAGGAGAAAAGGCAGAATATTGCTGGCCCGTGCAAATGAAAATCTCCATCATGCGAGCTCATTTTTCAGAGTGCCCTTTGACGAGAGCATGTAAATAGAGATGGCGGCACAGCTAGAGCGTGCCAAAGCCATTGGCTCGCTTTGTGCGTTCAAGACCCACTAAAATTCTGATCCGCCTCCCTAAAAGCCTTTCCACGCTTCCTCTCCTTTCTCCTTCTCCTGCTCTGAATGAAACCCTATTGCACTTACTTGTCCCGCTGGCTAATAAAGTCAAGCTAATTCCCCTAAAGTGGCCGCTGGACTTGTAAACAGATTTATGACAAACGCAAACAATGCTAATGGATGAACGGCGAGCAGCAAAGGGCTTAATTCCAGAAACAATAAAGACGGGCAGATTTTCCACGTCAGGATATACACTCGCGCTTACTAGGAATGCCTGAAGTGACTAAATCCACAAGTAAACTGCAAGAAGAACTGCATACAGAGTCATACAAGTTTCACAAATCTCACTTTTCACCAAACTGGCACTGAATTTGATACTTTTCAAATCAGAAATTCTCATTTCTGGTTCTTGGCAAGATTTAACACAGTAAACACAAAGAACTAAATTCTCACTGCTCAGGCCAAGGAGTGCATGTCTTTTTTATTGTGAAAAACCACAAGACCCAAAAAACTGGACTTTCAGAGGAAAACCTCAAAGAATAAATGAGTAATTTTGCTTAAAGTTCACATTGGTGGAAAGTCTGCCGCTAGCTGCACTCGTGACGTTTGACATCTGCGCTCAGATGAACAGAAGGAGAGCAACAAAAGAGGATTTCACACTATTTAAGTGACAAACAGAAAAGAAAAATTGCTCATCCGCCTCATTTCTGTGGCTGTAAAGTGCTGTCACGGAGTAACTTGGGGTGTAATAAAACACTTATGCTGGGATCAGATTATATTTTGGCATGGTTTGTTTGATGTAGTGTGTTATTGTGATTTGTAAGCAACAGTGGCTTTCAAACATAGCACAACAAAAATGCATAATGACAATTATCAATGGAGTACAGGTCTTCTGTTGACAAGACATGCAGTACAAAATATGGTGCTTTGGTAGCCACTGTTTGTTTACAGACTCCTTACAGAGGCCAGTTGCTAGATCCCATCTTTCTAAAGATAGCAAGCACTGATTTTTTGTGAAGCAAAGTACGTTTTAAGACTTTAAAAAAAAATGTTGCATACATACTGTTTGCTATGGAATGCAAAAACTTTGAAGCTCAATATCTCAAAATCATTCAGAATGCAGATAGAACCTTATAATTCCAAGGTGACGATATATTCCTGTCCAAAACAAGACTTTAATTTGGAGGTAAAATGTGTGAAATTAATATTAACAATAATAATAATAATAATAATAATAATAATAATAATAATAATAATTATACACTGTAAACTGGTTTGCCTTAAATTTTTACACTGAATCAAATTAACCTTAAGAGTGCATTGAACTTATACTGTATATTACGTTAAACTGACTTAAAACAGCTTGTGTAACTTCTCAAATTAAATTAGAACATGATTAATTTAGTTTATTAAGTAAAAATTACCAAAAAACATTTTGTTAAATGACTAATTGATCATATATTTTTTTACAGTGTAATAATAATAATAATAATAATAATAATAATAATAATAATAATAATAATAATAATAATAATAAATACATAAGGGTGCTTCTTATTTAAAGATATGTTGTTCATAACTTTTGGGTTTTTACTTCATAAACCTTTTAATTTACAAAAGAATCATGTCACAATAAACAAAATACATAATCAATTAATTTAAGTTCAATTTATAGCATTTTAAAATGATCAAACAATTATAATTTGTAAATTGAGATATGTTAAGTCCAGAAATACTGGTAAATAGTCTGGACAGGTGGCAAAACAACACAGCAGTAAAACAAACAAGTGATGTGACATTGTGTGTCGAGGTTTCGAAGCATGTTCCAAAAAAAAAAAATACATCTCGCAATGAAGCAGTGTATAGCAGTGCCATAATCCCGTAAAGAGTGACGTCCGACGCAATCATTTAAACACCCTTGTGGAATAGTAAAGTGTATAGCAAGAGATTAGGTGTTGATTACATACATTTCTACTTTTTCAAAGCAGGGCACCGGTCCCACACAACAGTAATTCAACTAAAATACACTAGTAATTTATAGTAAAAAGCTTTTGAACCATACTAAAGTGCATTAGTGTATTATATACAACCATTTTGAATGAATTACAAATCATATTGTTGTATAGTGTATATGTGTGAGGTCAGCTGGCGAGTTCAGCGATTAAGCCTTGCTCCCCTAACCTCCTCCTTAGAGCATCAACCTCCCATGCAGGAAGCGCTGGTTCGATCCCCGCTTGGAACGAGTTGTTGGGTGTAAGACCCATTGGACAATGATAAACATAAATACAAATGAAATACCTTTGATTTTACTACAGTCTTCTGTGGTGTGATGTAACATATATGTTAAAACAAATATATAGTTATTAAGCAATTTGTTTATATTGTTTTATTACATAAACGAGTTGGTCGGTTTTGAACATTTGACATTTTTTTGCAACACACTGCTTTCCCACACTTTAACCAGCAGCGGACCGCATCAAGCTCTGATTTGAAGTAACAAGCCTTTTTCCAATACAATTGAGTTAAATGGTTCACTGGTTCAGAAAGCTTCATTTCTGATTTTTAATTTATTTATTTTTTTTGTACACTGGAAGCTTCTTTAGCCAAAACAAATTCCTTGTGTGTGTGAGGCACACTTGGCAATAAAACTAATTCTGATTTCACCACCACTACAAACAAGCCTCCAAAAACTATGAAAAGCAAGACAAGAAAAAATGCTAGAAAATGCTCTCTTACAGCAACCAAGACTCAGCAACAATGTGTGTGTGCTGTGTTTATAGTCCATTTAATTAGTCTTGAACAGCTTTAGATGTGTGTATTTGCAATCAGGGAGAATCTGGGCCAGGCGTGTGAGTGAAGTGTGTGATGGGATCTGTAGTTCATTAAAGTGGCAGATCTGTAGTTCTATAATAATAATAATAATAATAATAATAATAATAAACAATAATAATCTATTCATTTAATAATTTACTAATTATATAATTTAACATTAAAATTGTGTATTTTTAATA